>NW_021144719.1:0-69714 GCF_900634625.1 Parambassis ranga
AGCTGCAGAGGAGGATAACATCTTTTACACATTTCTTCATACAGTCAGATTCGTGGTGAGTACAACATAGTGAGGATAAGTGCAACTTCATGGTTTTATTCAAAGAGAGCGAAAGAGTGTGTGTGTGTCTGCACTAGGGTTGGGCGGTATCCAAATTCTGACACCGTCAAACGGCCTCCACATTTTACCCCACTGTACGTGAATACTGTGCCGTGCACGGCAGGTGAGTGCATTATAAACTGCCTGAAACTTGACAAGCCATCTTTTTCAGTTAATATAGTTTTATTGAGGCCGTTTAAAAACGCATATAGCGAACAGCTTTTTTAAATTCCATGCTGGCAGCACACCGCGGTATTAAACTGGTATGAGCCCGTCCCGATGTTTTCTGTTTGTGTTTGTAATTTTACCATGTTAAGAGCCTTGTGCAGTATTTATGGTAAAAAAAACACTTGTCCGGTAAACTGAAAACCTGCCGGTCACGTTTTCCGCTGCCAAGTTTTTCTAATGGAAACAATTCAAATTCTAAATGTGGGCTCAGACAGAACCAAACTTTTCAGAAACTAAACCCATCTCAGCTGAGTTCTTCTAAGGGACCCGTCACAGGTGCGACTATAGCTCTGTCTCTCTCTGTCTCCCTCTCTCTCCCCTCTCTCTCTCTGTCTCTCTCTCTCTCTGTCTCTCTCTCTCTCTCACCTCATGTTCATAAACTTTATCAAAGGTCTCCAAAGTAAAATATATTATACATTGACATTTGTAGGAGCAGATGCATTTGGCAGATGACCCTCGTTGAAGGGCTCTCTCATAGACTCCCATGTTAAAAATGACACTGCTTAAAAAACTGCTTAATATGTGAAAAACTTGTTGACCCGGAATGTGCTCTGTGAGATGAACATGTTGATATTTGAATGGCTGATTTTTTAGAGGGTGTTTTTACATTGGAAATGCATTAGGAGGGGACAGAGAGAGCTGATACAGTTAAACATTCAGGTTGTCATGGATACAGGCAGGCAGGCAGGGCTGATCCCACGGTGACAGGCTGACACACAAGAAGCATACAAAGCAGCCATGTTTGTAGTCTTTATCAGACTTTAAGCATTGTATCTGTCATATTGATCGTCCTTCAGCTGTATACTACTTTTCCACATTCACATCACACAGCCTGAGCTTCTTATAATCTTATGGTTTTTGGCAAGCAATCAAATAATAATTGTTCTTTTGTTCTTGTTTTTCACCCTCTTTCTTTCTTTCTTTCTTTCTTTCTTTCTTACTGTCCAGGAAAAAGACAGTATGGTAAACCGACTGTCAGAGGACATGTCCTCCTTAGAAAATCAGCTGTCCAAGAGCATGGCCAAGTACAGTCCGTTGGACCCCGAACAGCTGGTGGACATCTTTCTGCCAATGTGGTTAAAATCACAGGAACCACAAAGAAAAACGTGTCGCAGAGACACCAACACAGAGCAGGGCCAAGGTCACACATTCGGACAGTGAGATGGACAGCCTCTTTGCAAGGATCAATGCAGACATCTGGTACTACCATGACCGTGAGGACTACCGGAATAGCTGGTACTACCAGGTCTGCCAGGCTGAGCGAACAAGTGTGCAGACCACCGATGGACTTGTCTCAGAGACACCAGCACAGAGTAGGGCCAAGTACAGTCCGTTGGACCCCGAACAGCTGGTAGACATCTTTCTGCCAACGTGGTTAGAATCACCGGAACCACAGAAAAGAACATGTCACAGAGACACCAGCACAGAGCAGGCCCACGTACAGACCGTTGGACCCCAAACAGCTGGTGGACATCTTTCTGCCAACGTGGTTAAAATCACAGGAACCACAGAAGAAAGTACGTGTCGCAGAAACACCAGCACAGAGCAGGCCCACGTACAGACCATTGGACCCCAAACAGCTGGTGGACATCTTTCTGCCAACATGGTTTAAATCACAGGAACCACAGAAGAAAGAACATGTCGCAGAGACACCAGCACAGAGCAGGGCCAAGGTCACACATTCGGAGGACAGTGAGATGGACAGCCTCTTTGCAAGGATCAATGCAGACATGTGGTACTACCATGACCGTGAGGACTACCGGAATAGCTGGTACTACCAGGTCTGCCAGGCCGAGCGAACAAGTGTGCAGACCACCGATGACTTGTCTCAGAGACACCAGCACAGAGCAGGCCCACGTACAGACCATTGGACCCCAAACAGCTGGTGGACATCTTTCTGCCAACGTGGTTTAAATCAAAGGAACCACAGAAGAAAGTACGTGTCGCAGAGACGCCAGCACAGAGCAGGCCCACGTACAGACCGTTGGACCCCAAACAGCTGGTAGACATCTTTCTTCCAACGTGGTTTAAATCACAGGAACCACAGAAGAAAGAATGTGTCGCAGAGACACCAGCACAGAGCAGGCCCACGTACAGACCGTTGGACCCCAAACAGCTGGTGGACATCTTTCTGCCATCGTGGTTTAAATCAAAGGAACCACAGAAGAAAGAACGTGTCGCAGAGACGCCAGCACAGAGCAGGGCCAAGGTCACACATTCGGAGGACAGTGAGATGGACAGCCTCTTTGCAAGGATCAATGCAGACATGTGGTACTACCATGACCGTGAGGACTACCGGAATAGCTGGTACTACCAGGTCTGCCAGGCCGAGCGAAAAAGTGTGCAGACCACCGATGGACTTGTCTCAGAGACACCAGCACAGAGCAGGGCCACGTACAGACCGTTGGACCCCAAACAGCTGGTGGACATCTTTCTGCCAACGTGGTTTAAATCACAGGAACCACAGAAGAAAGAATGTTTCGCAGAGACACCAGCACAGAGCAGGCCCACGTACAGACCGTTGGACCCCAAACAGCTGGTGGACATCTTTTTGCCAACGTGGTTTAAATCACAGGAACCACAGAAAACGTGTCGCAGAGACACCAGCACAGAGCAGGCCCACGTACAGACCGTTGGACCCCAAACAGCTGGTGGACATCTTTCTGCCAACGTGGTTAAAATCACAGGAACCACAGAAGAAAGAATGTTTCGCAGAGACACCAGCACAGAGCAGGCCCACGTACAGACCGTTGGACCCCAAACAGCTGGTGGACATCTTTTTGCCAACGTGGTTTAAATCACAGGAACCACAGAAGAAAGAACGTGTCGCAGAGACACCAGCACAGAGCAGGGCCAAGGTCACACATTCGGAGGACAGTGAGATGGACAGCCTCTTTGCAAGGATCAATGCAGACATCTGGTACTACCATGACCGTGAGGACTACCGGAAAAGCTGGTACTACCAGGTCTGCCAGGCTGAGCGACAAAGTGCGTAGACTACCAGGACCGATCCAGCCTGGGCAACCGGAAGAGTAGGGATAGTTGTGGAAAGGAGCTTTTACCATTTTTATGCATGTTTTATCCTGTTTCCTGTAATTTGATTATTTTGTGCTTTATAAATACTTGACTTGACTTGATCTTGTTTACTTGACCTTATTTTATCTTATGAGCGCTATATGTGTGTGTGTAATCTACTGTGGCGGCAAGCCTGGTTGTAAAGTCTGACAGCAGCAGGGAGGAAGGACCTGTGGAAGCGCTCCTTCACACAGCGTGGATGGAGCAGCCTGTCACTAAAGGAGCTGCTCAGTGCTGTGCATGGGGTGGGTGGTGACAGCTTTGCCAGCATCCTCTGATCTCCCACCTCCTCCACAGGATCAAGGAGGTGGAGTCTGCTCTGGCCCTTCTTGTAAAGTGCAGCTGTGTTGTCGGTCCAGTCCAGTTTCTTGTTCAGATGAGGTCATCACAGACACACAGAGCGATCATCTACATCCTCATCATCTGCTCTAAAGCTGCAACAACGATCAATGAACGGAAGTTTGAACCTTTTCAGGACGTTGTCCACTGTTTGTCCATCAAATGTCAGAATGCACTGATTGATTAATCATGGGCAATCAATCAATAATGAAACAATCATCAGCTCTAGAAAACTGCAGCATTAAGGTTTACATTTGAACACAGACTGCACATGGCGTCTATTGACTTTGTTTAAAATCATGCCAAATGTCCTGTCATACTGGGCCTCGGCCACCAGGGGGCTGCTCGTGTGACCTGCAGGCGGTCCTTTCAAATCCTGTTTTTGGTGTCGCTCTTCCTCCTGCTGTAAACCCCCCCTCCGCCTGGTGGTTCAGTCTCAGAGGCCTCCGTCCTGTGCACTGAAACCACTGCGGTGTTTTCCCTCTAACTGAAAGTGAGAGTCCGGACTTTCCTGTCA
Source organism: Parambassis ranga (assembly GCF_900634625.1). Taxonomy (NCBI): domain Eukaryota; kingdom Metazoa; phylum Chordata; class Actinopteri; family Ambassidae; genus Parambassis; species Parambassis ranga. Next base: position 4,259 of record NW_021144719.1, read on the forward strand.
ACAGAAAAACACCCCCACAGCTGATTTAAAGGTGAACAGGAGCACCATGGTAACCATGTAATACCACACCGAACCAGCAGGCGGTGCAGTGAGTCAGCACAGGCTCTACTCCGCCCTCAGTCCAATCAGAGGGAGGATTGAGAGTCAGCAGGGCTGCTGTGTGTATAGAAGCCTCCATCAGCAGCCTGCATGCTGATCTGCTGGATGAACTTCCTCCAGTGTGAACGGGGCCTCATCAGTTTCTCCCTGCTCGCAGTCATTGTGCTACTTCCTGTGTTTGTGCTTCCAGCCGGCTGAGCAGACAGTATCTCTCCTTACAGCGTTTGTTGTGTTGGATAAACTCTAAATTATTCTATTACAAAAAAACAGTCCAAAGTAAATGAGCATGTGTCTCATTCAGCAGGTGTGAGCAAAGAAGAAGAGCTGGATGAAAAGCTTCAAGGCTGATCTGTGGGGAGACCCCAAAAAGATTTAAAAAGGACTTCTAATCAGAACTCTCAGACCTCTGCGGCACACTGCTGAAATGAGCCCGAAATCAAGAACAAAGTGGAACACATCACATGGCTGACAGCAAAGTCGTTCTGTTTTAGTGCTGTGATCTGTGTGGGACTTAAAGTCAAACTGCAGATTCATTAACAACAAACAACAAATAAATATCACAGCACGGCGGTGCAGCAGATTCATAAAGACTCTTATCTTTACAGGCTCCATGCCTTCGGTGCTGCTGGACATGACGCCTCAGTGTGAGTTGGGTGCAGGCTAGGTTAGGCTAACAGTTTCTCCCTGCTCCCAGTCTGTGTGCACACTATCCCTGAATCCAGGCCAAGCTAAGCTAATAGCAACCTCTGTGTGCATGCAGTGCAGAAACGCTAACGCTGCTACGCCTCTGCATGGAGGCTTAGGTTGTGTTAGCTGGGATGGTGTTGTGTGGAGATTAGAGGAACGCAGCTGCTGCCCTGTTTGTCTGCAGCAGCTGATTGCTGAAAGATAAAAACTACAAAAGTGCATCTGAGTCGCCTAAGGGTGCTCAGCACACTGCAAAAACAGCTCTACTAGAAAAAAGGAAAATATTCTTATAGTCAATCAAATTATCTTGTATCAAGCAAATGAATCTGCCAATGGGGTAAGCTTTTTTTTCTTGACAAGAATTCTTAAAATAGGCCCAAAATTCTTGGCTCTGTAAGACTAAAATGAGACTTAAAACAAGACAGAAAATCTTCAATTAATCCATTTTGTTCTAAAACAAGAAATGAAAAACCACTAATTTAAGATTAAGTAACTTAAAATTAGAATTTAAGTCTATCTACTAAATTAACTTTAGGAAATGACACCTTAATCTGAGATGGATAATAAGCATGAAGGTAGTTAAAATAAGACATCATTTCTTAAAACAGTATAACAAATATAAGTGAAGTTGTCTTAAATCAAGCCACCAAAAGTTTTTCATTCAATATTGTGTATTTAATTCAAAACAGGACCACTTTCACATTCCAAAAAACATCAACAACAAATGTGAGGAATGTGATGAACTTTTCTTTAAAAAATCAAATACAAGCTTCTACAAACAAAGGGGCTCACTCGCTCAGGGAATGACTTCCACTCACCAATCGCTTCTTTGTAGTGGGGGTCAAATCCTGCTCGTGGATTGAATGGTGAAGTACCTCTGTTTGCAGTACTGACAGGAGTGTAGAAATGGTAGGTCATGTGCAGGGCATAGTAATATGCCATGAGGTAGAGAAGTCTGTCCATGGTGAAGGTGCTCAGTGGAGTGTTTCCAACGGCGATCATGCAGTTGTCCTCAGAAACGAGCGGAACAGGAGAAGACAGGCCCTGCTGCCGCACGAACCCATCAGGATCCTCAGAAGTCTGGATGACACAAATAAATGAAGAAGATTAGAAAAGTAACATAAACTTTGACCTGGATGAGGACATTAGTGAAATTCTATGGTCACAATAAATCCCCTGCAAATGCTGAATGCAGCACAGCTAGAGCCAATGAAGTCAGTACTACATTAAGCACACTGTAGGAAACACTTCCCCTTCCCCTGGAACCATGGAAATGATCAAAGTTTATCTCAAAGTAACTAAACTAAATATAAATGTATGAAAAACAGGAATATATTATGAACAATCTTACCGAAAGGACATGGAAAAGAGCCTCGCTGCTTGAGCCCAGTTTCTTTGGTGGCATAGTGCTGGACGGACAGAGCAGTGGCAGGGCTCTGAAGACAGCTGTGATATGCTCCACTGGTTGAATGGAAAAGGCACAATACAACGTGGTACTATAAGTAACTCTAACATAAATAATTGAGACATTATTATGTAAAAAGAACTAAATGTGTCATGACTTCACCTCCATTCAAAGTTTTTGGAGGCTTCATGGCCTTCTTCATCACACCATAAAACTGGACCTTTGAGTAGAAGCTTTTCCATCTGTTCTGCATCTAAGTGGGACCAACATTACTTACGTGATCCAGTTCCCTGAAACAAGGGTAAGCCTCTAGAATCTTTGTTGCTCTGTCTTGCTCCTGTAAGACGTCAGAGGTGATGAAGGGTCTTCGAGACTCGAATTCAAGGTTCAGCAATTGAGTTACCGCAGCTTTGTTTGGCTTTTTGGACTTGTACATTTCTTGGAGGGTCTTGTAGTGTCTTGCTTGGATTTTCTGGCTGTCCATGACATCAGCTGAACAAGCTGAAGACATTACAGGGACATTATGATGGAAAGATTTTAGTGGTGAACAGTAGAAAATGTCAAATGTAACCATTTTTCTCCAAAATGAAACCCTTACATCAAGAAATGCATGGTTATATGTTGTTATAGCTATGATATTAAAAAATGTAGCATTATAATAGGAGTTAATGGGACCTGTAGGAGCCATGAAGTTAACATGCAATTGCCTTTGTTTGTCGCTAGATGGCAGGTTAGGGTTGGTGGGTAAGGCTTAAATGAACACAGGTGATTCAGGTGAGCAGATCAGACAGGTATGGGAGCTGGGAGGTCGTACAGTTTTTACCGCCGACACGTTTTTTCTGTTTTGTAATCATGATCAAATACTTTGTTAACAATAAACGGGAACCTCAACCAAAGAGTACGATGCATCAAATGATTCATTTTGGAAATAACAGCACGTAGGAAAACAACATCCCCTGCACCCAACCGAGTGGCTGAAGGCTGGTAAAATCGGCACTACACAAGTAAAAACCTGATCTCATCGGGAGGTTGGAAAAAGGACGCGCAGAAATGCCGACTGGAGCGGTGATCGAACAGTGGCAGCTTGTCTTATGGAGAACGGTAAATTCATGCTCTTAATTGAAAAGAAAAATGATTAGGACATTGAAAGAAGATAAAGGAGGCCCGGTTGGTGCATACACTAGGAGCAGATAAAGGGATTGTGTGTTTGGATCTTGTGCGCTGCCGCAGTGAGAAACTACAATGACTACGGTGTGCTGCATTCAAGTCCAATGATGAGGCTCGGACTTTTCAACGAGTTCATGGAAATTGAATGGAGTGGATGATCGTTCGCTGTGATGGTTGTATGGACAAAAACAAGCTGATATGAAATGTTTCTGTTTGAATTGGCACTCGTGATTCATTGACAATGGAGGATCAGCAACATGTTGTGGAACCTGAACGTGCCGAGGTGCAATGTGATGTTGTGGAGAAAAGATCAAGGAAAGCCTACTTTTAAAGGAAATCACCATAGTAGTTGAAAGGCTTCAAAGGGAAAGAAAGTGCCTATTTAAACAAGCAAACAAGTTAAAAGTACAAATCACCTCTCTTTGGATTCTCAGGAAAATGTCCCCATTGTTTGGAAAAACTTCAAAAGTTTTGGACAAAATGTGTCAGCGTGCCTCTGAACTTCATAACACATTGCTCTCTGAGTTTCCCTCATCTCCAGAGGAGGAGAAAAAGCAGAAGGCCTGGTTTAAGTAAAAAAGGAGACAATGATGCATTTATGGAAAAGATCACCATGTGGTTAAAGGACAAGGAGCTTCATGCGATGATGATGAAGAAACTGTGAATAAAAGTGCAAATATTGATGAAGATGAAGATGCAATGGGTGATGTGAATGTATTGATTGATGAAAATGATGATGATGGCAAAAAGTGCAAGTAATGAGAGTCAAGTTGAATGAATCCTGGTGACAGTGTGTCAAATGTATCAAGCAAAAAATCGAGCAAGCAAGTCATTCTAGAAGATCATCTGTGTCTAGGACGTCATCGGCGTGCTTGAGGTTGAAATCAGAAAAAGCAGCTTTAATGGAGAAAGCCGCTGCTCTGCAAAGGAGGCATGAACTGGAGGAACAAGAAGTGGAGAAAAGCCTCCATCAGATGGAATGGACAGAGTTTCAAGATCTAGCAGCATGTTGATATGTGAGCCTGCATCATCTACACACGCTCTGATCATATAACAGCTGATTGTCCCACTGAAGGAGACAAACTGTCTGGAAGCTCTGCACTGTCACTTAAAATAAAATTGTAGAATAATGTAATAAAAGGTAATTATTTTGACTTCCGGTTGAGTAACCATGATGTAGGCAGCACAAACGCAGGCTCCTCGGTCTACGAGAACGCCGCCGTATTTTTCAAAGAATTTTAAGTATAACGACAAAAAGTGGAGGCGTTTACAATATGCCCAGAAAGCAGGAAGATCAGTCTCCTCCCTCAGCTCAGCTCATCCATCATCAGGGTCATGGCGGCTGCTGTGAGCAGCACTCATCTGTTTTGACTGGTTTTTGTTTTTTGATTTTTTTCTTCCTTGTTATTATAGTTTATATGTATAAACTATACAGTATGCACAAAACGTACTTTACTTGTTCTGACACTACAATCGATGTTATCTCACTGTTTTGTTATCATTTCTATAGCTGAGTTTTACATATATTCTTTGTCATATCACCATGCTGTAGTGGTGCACCATCTACCACCATCTAGAATGCTACACACTCACACCAGTGTAGTGTAGGGCCGGTAGTTGCACCATGCTGTAGTCCAGGAGGCCACTTCCTCTGTAAGGAAACCTTTCTGATTATAATATGCTGTTCAAACAGGAGATATAAGGTGAGGACGTGCATTTAAGAATCCTCTGAATATGTGGATGTATTTCCTCAGGGTTTAGTTAAGCTATTTTTAATGAAACCCTTCAGTGATGGAGTTGCTGCAGCTCTGTGATGTCATCCGTGACGACACGTTACCGGAGCTGGGAGTCCGACTGGAAGATCATGAAGGTAACGGCCTTCAGCTCAGACACAGAACCCTGCTGGCTGCTGAGGAGGGCAGCAGAAAGCAGGCAGAGGGAGACAGGTGAACTGACAGGCTGACTACGTTGCAGGCCTGCCCACGGTGGTGAAGCTGGTGGACAGCAGACATTACCTGAAGGAGAGAGAGGAGAAGAAAAAAGGTAAGAGACAGCATGGGTCCGTACTTTAGATCGGAGGTAATTCCTCCCAGTTAGGTGACACTTAATAATGAGAACATGAGGTTTAGGGTGGTGAGATGCTGCTCATCCCACTTCTCCCAGTCTCCAGCCTGCAGCTGTGATCAGACACATGAGCTGAGCTGTTTCTTCACAGATGGAGGAGGAGAAGAGGAGGAACAAGGAGGAGGCTGCCAGGAGGAAACAGGAGCAGGAGGTCCGTGTGTTCCAGAAGCTTTGACCTCCTCGGTTTGTGAGCAGGATTCTCATGTGTTCTCAAAAAATAATGCCTCAGCCACCTAACTTTTGTTTTGTGGAAAACAACTCACTTTTTTGTGTTTTCTTCATAAAAAATTAAGTGAATCAAAGTCAGTATCAAACTGGCATTTAAAGGGTTAAATTCCTCAAAATGATTTAATGTTTGGTAGTTTTGAGCAGGGCTGAAGTTGTTTAACATATTTATGCAGAAGAAAGCAGAAAAAAACATTAATCTGTTAAGTTTTTATAGCGCTTGAGACATTTTTGAGTCCCCAATGACACCCGAGGGTTAAGTAAATAAACTAAAGTAAGGCTAAATTGACATGGAATAACAGACATGCAATGAACAGAACATAAAATGAATGGTAGATGTAATGGCAAACATAGACCCTTATATGAACGAGTGGAACAGTGTAATATGTAATAATGTAACAGGTACCACATGGATCGGTGAGGTGGTACTCGTGTGCAAGTGGTGCAAGATGTACATCCTCTGCTGGGCCTTTTTGATGAGGGAGCTGATGGTGAGCTCCCACTTGAGGTCCTGGGTGATGGTGGTACCCAGGAAGCGGAAAGAGTCCACTGTGGAGATGGGGGTGTCTGTCAGGGTGAGGGGGGGGTGATGGAGCTGGCACTTTCCGAAAGTCTACTGTCATCTCCACTGTCTTCTGGGCATTCAGCTCCAGGTTGTTGTCAGCAAACCAGGACACCAGACGGTCCACCTCCCTCCTGTCCAGACTCATCCCCGTCTGAGATGAGTCCAATGAGGGTGGTGTCGTCAGCAAACTTAATCAGCTTGACAGACTGGTGGCTGGAGGTGCAGCAGGTGGTGTACAGGAGAAGAGCAGAGGGGAAAGTACACAGCCTTGGGGGGGTACCGGTGCTGATGGTCCTTGTGTCCGAGACATTCATCCCCAGCCTCACATGCTGTCTCCTGTCTGTCAGGAAGTCAGTGATCCACCGGCAGATGGAGTCTGGAACAGCAGCAGGGACAGTTGTCTTGGAGGAGAGCTGGGCGGATTGTGTTGAAAGCAGAGCTGAAGTCCACAAACAGGATCCTAGCATTGGTTCCCGGGGAGTCCAGATGCTGCAGGATGTAGTGAAGGGTCAGGTTGACAGCATCGTCCACAGATCTGTTAGCTCTGTAGGCGAACTGCAGGGGGTCCAGGAGGGGTAAAATAAAAATGAATAACTACAGAAAGTCTCCGCAGCGTTTTAATAGGTCACTGTCATTCATAGTTTGGAGAAGGTTTCTCTCCATTTAAGGAACTCGTTAATATAACTAATTATATAAATACACAAGCTGGAGTGGGTAGTTTTATCACTGCTCTAAGCTCACCTCTCTTTGTGCCCCCCTTCCTCCGACTGTGGCTCTTTGGTGCGGAGGCACATTCTAGCAGGGATGGCACCGTGCTCTCATCTTCTGACCCCTGTGCATGTGGAACACTGGCGCCTGCATGCAGCAAAGGTTTACTGAAGCAGCATATGTGATAGCAAGCAATTCACAATAATCAAAGATTTGTTTTAATATATGGCATGTGTGTCTTTTAAAGATGATTGAAAAACAACAATGTGGAAGTACCTTCTTGCAGCGATGTCATGTTGTCCTCAGCTTCCAACTCATGATCCTCACTGGCATCTGGGTGCATAAAACAGTCATTACAAATACATTTGGAGTGCCACAGGAATGAGTATTCAGACTTGCTATGTAGAAAGGAATAAAATATTCTATTAAAGCACATAACCAAATATTATACTATACTTAAATGTGTCTAGAACAGTCGACACAGTTTTTGTAGCACAATGTGCAGTCCATGGTAACTTTCTCCATTTTGCCATTATGGCTTCCTGTAGCGTGCTAAATAAAAATTCTATGTGAACATAGGCTATAAGGGCTGCATGAACTGGTAGGATTACATTATAAAACCATGCAAATACTACTCAGACCTTTCTATTCAAAAAGATGCTTGGCAACGTGTAATAAGTAGTACTTCTTGCAATCAGTAGGCCAAGCAAAATCCACAGGCAGTCCAGTATTTAGATCAAATGAATAATTCACAGCCAGTTAAAAAAACCTCACCCATATCTTCTGCGTCCTCTTGTGAACACCTCTCCATGTCAGCAGTCTCTAAAATGGTAATTGATAGAGATCAATCAAGAGTACACAAACATCCAACTCTGAAATATTGACCCTAGATAGCAGTTAAATGGACAACATCAAAACATTCACGTATCAAAATATAGTACAGTAGGTATACTGTTTACATCAAGGTGAATTTCATCCAGACTCTTTCCTTTGTATTCTCCCAGGCGTCCCTGTTCCATTGCAAGAAGAACTTTGCTTATTTTTGCTAGTTGGAGGGTGCCCTCTGGAAGCCAGTAGTGTGTTCTGTGGACTTCGATGTTATGCCCAAGAAAGTCAGCTAACTGGTCAAGTTCTGTTGTCTTGAGATTCAGAACAGTGGATAGGGTGGCAATGTGTTTCCTGAGCTTTGTTGAGGTTAGTGCTTTTGGATTCTTTATGCCATTACATTCATTCACCAACTGTCTTATGCAGTCAGAACCCCTGAGATAATGGACAGACTGTGGCAAAGCAAATAATCTGTTTTCATCCAGCACTCCACATTCTTCTCGCTTCTCAGTCAGAGCATCTAGTGATTCTCTCATGAGAGGAGTGAGGAGAACAGGAACTTTCCTTCCTCTTTTTCCCACAATGGTTATCCGAACAAAATGTTTGCAAAGCTTCTGCTCAAGAGCTGTAAGGGCCAAGTTACATCATCATGCGTTTCTGACATGTCCTTTGACAAGTACACAGACAGAGGCGTTCTGGATAGCTCACCCGCTCTCCGGCGATTGAAGAGGATAACTTGTGCTAGGGTCACTTTAGCAAGGTCTTTCCAGTTTGAGGGTGAAGGCTCTTCGGTGAGGGTATTCAAGTGTTGCTGCTGTTTCTCTGATAAAAAGCAATGGAGATTCTGGACATCCTGAGTGAATGGGAGGAGTTGAGGAGAATTCCACTTGGTTTGGTCAAGTTGAGTTAGTGCTTGACTTGCAATGTCAAATTTCCAACTTTCTTGGTATAGCTGTGCAAATTCATCAGCATCTTGGACAGCTTGTTTATCTTTTGTCTTCAATCCTTCCGACTTTATAAACATGGCCAAAGAACGCAAGCTGTGTCCAACTTTGCGAGCAAGAGATGGACGGTGAAATTTGCCAGTTTTATCATTGAACCCAGCCAGGGATCGTGCAGCAGAGACAACATGACTGTACTGTTCAGGTTTTATGAGGTCTTTGACAGTCTTCACAGGTGCAACCTTTTTTGCTTCCAGTAGCAGTCTGCCAAGTTCTCTCAACTTTTGTCGAATATGCTGGTGTTGGCTAGTTACCCTCTCATTCTTGGTAAAGAGTCTGCACCCATACTCCAGAATGCATGGGTCTTCCTTTATTGCAACTGCAATATTGTCTTGATTCATGTCACTTAAGAACTTCCACTATGCTTCACCAGTCCAAGTGGAGCAGGTTCAGTAAAAGCACACAATGCCTGGACTCTAGTTTTACCTTGTGATGATTTACCCTTAGGCTTGAATTTGCAGACCTGAAAATGTCGCCACATCACTCTTTTTGTGAACAATCCATAGCAGTACACACAATGTGTAAATTCTTGTCCTTTCATCTTTTCTTTGGTTGTTTCCATGGGATCATTTTCCTCTGTGGGATTCCAAAACTTCAATGTTATGCTCAAAGTTGCCTTTATTTCGGATATAATCTAATTGGAGTCGCCTTTCTTTTGAGTTTTTTGGCAAACTTAAAGCTTTGACAACTTACGAATTAAATGTCTTGACATTTTTTGAACCTGTTGTCCACAGTAGAAGCAGTGATGTTTCTTGTTATAACTTCTGGAACCATCTTCTTTTTTCAAAGCTGGATTAACGTACACGGATGGCTCTTCTACCATTTCATCTTCATTAGCATGTGCTGTGACAATAGGAAATCTTTGTGTGGAATCAGGTTCTGTTTCAAATCTTCCGTACTGCCTAGACTCACACTGGGGCTGACTGGAGGACTTTGTTCTCATCCGACTTGTAGAATCAACTTTGTCCTTTTTCTTATTTTCCATGGACAACTCCATGCTGCTGTCACTGTCTGTGCTTTCCTCCCTGAAATGTGGAATATACTCCTCTTCACTACCTCCGCTTGTATTGTCTGATTCTACAAGAGACTTTTGAAAAAAGAAAACTCAAGTTAATAACTGAGCCTCCACTTAGTTTGTCATGTATGACAACCTATCTACATTTCAGTTATATGCTGCAATATCAGAATTTCTTAAAACCCTAAAAGGAATCAATCAGAACAGTACAGTAAAGTCAATATAGATCCTAACATGTATCATTCACAAAATACCATGCCTATGCTTTTTACAAACTACAGAACAAATATAAAGATTGTAAAAGCATGTGTGTTCTGTTGGTCCGCTTTAATTATAAAATGAAGGGGGAAAGAAAAGGCCTACCGGGTGCCAACAACTTCTCTTTGGCCTTTGTGAAGCAATTTCAGAGTTTGATGTGGAAGGGTGAGCATCGTCATCATCACTTGAATCATAGAGAGCATCGGAGCATGGCATTTCATCCATCTGCAAAACAGTTGTCAAGATATTTTTAATCATTCATTCTTAATGTAATAAAAAATATTACATTGGGAAAAGTGAGAAATGGCCATTAACACATACCAGAATACTTTTTGTCCTCCTAAGCTTTGGAACAGCTTCATTGTATGAGTGCAGACTGAATCTATCTTTATTGAATCATCATCAGTTTCAAGCACAACACTCTTATCTGAGTCAGACACAGATTTAGCAACATCTGACACTGCATCTTTCTGCAAAACAGAGACACATGCAGATGTGGTTCATGACTTTCCTTACATCAAGGAAATCCATAGGTTTTTGAAATTCTTCTCTAGTCAATATTATGTATTTAATGTATCTGAGGCTTACCAAAATGTCTGTCATTCTTTTGTTTTGAACAACTTCATTACAGTGTGAAGTCAAAGGGTGGTCTGTGCCACAGCCTTCATCTGTATCCTCACTATCAGAGTACTCCACAAGTGAAAACTTGGAAACCATAACCTAAATATGAATAAAAAAAGAATATACCTTAAAAATGAACGTAGAAAAAGGTAAGTGATAAGACAACTGTTCTCCAAACAGCTAATTAATGCATGGTCTATGGCTCGTGTGGAAGCAACTTTTCATATCACGTTTGCCTTACAATTAATCTGGTAACATGCCTTTTACAAGAGTTATGAGCAAGTCCCTTAACAGTATCAGAGATGCAATGGATCACATACTAAATACCCTGTAGATATTAGATGTGATAGTTGGGAGTTGAGCTTAACATAATCTGAGATTTGACACTACCATGCATTTAGGAGTAAATACTTGGACTATCGTAAAAAAGAGCTCCATAAGGAAAATCAAAAGTACAAGTTCTTGGTGTAAAGTGGCCCTACAAAGCTAGAAAGATCAAAATTGTGTGTGACGTGAGAGAGGCCCCACAAGTTGAGAACATCCCAAATCATGAAGAGGTCAGGAGGACCCCACATGGGCCAAAATAGAAACACAGTGTGTGAGCCTGCGATGTCTCGGAGCAAATATAAGACATTGCAATGGACTACAGTATAAACACAGCATTAGACATACAACAGACTGGGAAGTGGTGAATTATGCTTATTATAATTTACAGTTTGACACTGTCAGGTTTTTCAGTACTGATGTAAAATAACTTCTAATTACATCCATACGGGAGAAACATGGAAAACAAGGAGTGTGTGATGTTGTGATGCTGATGTGAAAATCACTTCGCATCCAGGGGCCCCATAAGGGCCAAAATAGAAACACAGAGTGTGTGAGTCTGAGACGTTTACCAGGAAAAGCAATACAAACACCTTCCCATCTAAACAAAGATACCAGACAGTACACAGCCACAGCCATAAAAGAAAGAATCTGCATTACCTGTGTGCTGACATCATCTTTGTGTGAATCTCCATGTGAAGTGTGATCTGTGGAGGACATCCCCAGATCAGCTGCCCCAGCAGGAGCCTGCTTGTTGGTCACCTGAAGCAGGGCTCTAGACTAACTTTTTGCACTGGTTGCACCGGTGCGCCTAACCTTTTTTTCTTGGGTGCACCGGCACAAAAGTTAGGTGCACCGCATCACACATCACACAGCAGTTTGTTTTTTAAATGCTGTCCATATATGTTATGGATCAGGCCTTAACTTGACACCTATCCTAACACAGAAGTTCTTTTCATCTTCTCTCATCATCTGCAGCTACATCTACTGTTTACCTGACAGCCTCGCAGGGCTGTAGCCAAAGTTTTAGAAATACTGAGGTCCAAAATTGATCTCTAGGAAATATGAACGGGCTTAATAATAACATATCATCCTAAACTGACTTTGGACCTTGTTTAATGAACACAGGTAAATAAAAATAAACAAATACATGTACCGATAGTACTCATTCAAATTATGGACAAACTATCCAACAAGTCTGCCTGTCAGAAATCCATGATGAAGATTCAAAGTTACAGCACTCTTCATTTCCCTGTTTGCTTTCTCTCTGTATTTTCTGGCTGTCGCTCCTCACTTATCTATCTGGCAATGGGAATTAAAAATTATTTAAATTATATACACCTTTATTTATTTAATAGCTGTGATTGAGATTCACGTTTCTAATGCAGCTACAGTACTTCTTCTCTCATCTTCCTCACCTCTCTCTCTCCTCTCTGCCTCTGTCTCCTCTCTTTCTAAAGCTGAGCTCCAGCTGACAGACTCTTCATTCTGTCTGTTACAGTTTAGCTGTATGCAGACATCATACTGGCAGACAATGCTCCACTATAGCAGGATAATAACAATACTTTTTAAATGGGCGTTCGTCATGTAACCATGTTCTATAACTCCTTAAAACCAGCTGACTGCTGTCATTCAGAGTGACTCAGCCTTCATGGATGAACCTCACAGGTCAGATAACACTGTCCTCAGACCTGCTGTTCAGTCTGTTATGATGCTACGAGCACATCACGCCCCCTCCCTGAACATGACCGGCTCGTTATCATCACTCATTCAGGTCAACAGCAAATTATCAAAACCCGCATAGTAGCAACAAATCCTGCTCCTCCGCTGCATGTTCACTTAAACTGCGGTTTCTGCAGCGAAACGTCTTTAATACCTGTCTGTCTGTGTGCGCGCTGCGCGCTGCAGTCAGAGGGCCGTATGAGTTCTGCACACACGTTTTAAAAAGTCCGGGCCGAAACGGACTTTGTTCTCGTCACCTTGGGAACACGAACAGATCTCTCTGTTCTCGTGCTGCATGGAACAAGCTTTATCACACAGCATCCGCTCTGCGCAGCATATGTCCGCGTTCTTCTTCTGAATTTTCGGTCTCTGCTGACCGCAGCAGACACGTTTTCAAAGATACACACACGGAGGTCCCTCCCTTCACCGTCTCTGATTGGTTCAGACCACGATATGAGCCCAATGTGTGTCTGTTGTTGGAGACTTTTGAGAGTCGCGGAGAATGTATCTCCCTCTTACAGCTGGTCGTACTGGTGCGACCTCTGATATTTTTTGGTTGCACCTTTGAGAAATTAGGTCGCATGTGCGCCCAAAATGGTCGCACTCTAGAGCCCTGTGAAGTCAGATTAAAGATTAGCAGTGATAGTTAGCTCATGTGAAAGTTTTTTCAGCATATATAAGACAATGCAACTCACTACAGTATAAATACCCCTTTAAACACCACACAGATAGATGTTTAATCTAACTCACCTTTTCACGCCAAGGCCACTTGGAATCACCAGAGTTGAAATCAGTTTCAGTTCCAATTTCTATGGCCTGAACAGCAAAGAGGCACAAATGTGGCCTGTCCTTTACTATTATCTTTTTTATTACACAGTTTGGTGATTTGTGGTTGTCATTCACTAATCTTCCCAGGGATCCATCTTCTTTGGATGCATCAATACTAAAAGCCAGAGAAATAAAGTGAACCTTTGAAATCATGTAATACTGAATCATCAAATGTACACACTTACAATGTAAAAACATTAAATAGCACATAACACAGAGGTCAACTTAAACTGTAGGATAACACTACACAGATAAATCTCTTCTCATGTCTCAAACATGTCAACACTGCTTCATTTGTTCATCCATCAGTTATTTAAAATATTTGACTCATGAGTTAATAAGAATTGCCTGAATCTCTACACAACATGTGATTTGCTTACCACCAGCGGTGATTCTGCCATTCAAATTCATACAGAAATGTACTCTCTTTCTCTGAGTAGTGTCTTGACTGGCATTCTTCCACTGATATGAGTTCACCCCTGTACTCCAGTACAAAAGCCCCTGGTTCAATGGTCTGGGCTGCAAACACTCCTCTTCCTATAGAGGCATTTTAATAGAAATACTGAGCCAACACTTAATTATAGACCATATAATCATACTAAAATAACAACTCCATACCTTTATTACTGTCAATAAATGTTTGTATGCAACCTGACTTGTCACTGGAAGACTGAATGTACACCTTTGCTTCTTCAGCAGGCCGAATCCTTTCCTTCCTTTTGATCATTATGGCTCATATCATTACATAGATAACCATAGTACCAATGAAAACAGCTATGCCCTCTCTGAGACAGAGGTTTATATTGATATTAAACCAATTTAATTCAACCTGAATGTATCTACAATATTATTAAAAGAGAAACATCAGATCCATACCAAAGGTACAAGGTAGTCAAATGATGCTTCTCCATCTGTAACACTGGACTGGTACCCACTGTCAGAACACTGATGTGGCACTAAGTGAGCCAGCAGGTTAAACACTGTTTACTCACATTTGTGCTCATACAAAGTCAGGAGTTCACAGCATGTGCACCAGAAAAACATCCCTAGCAAACCAAGTTACATACATCAATAAATGCTATTCATAGACTCATATTACAGACTGCTTTGATTGAACTGTTCCTGATTAATGTGCTTTGCTGTGCATATATGGCAGTGCAGCAGTAGCTAGCGGAAGAAGCTAACGGAAGTAGCTAGCGACTTTTAGCCCACAGTAAAGGCTAGCGATTTGTAGCCGACAGTAAAATGCATTGATAGATACCAGACAGTAGACGTTATTTGGAAGAAGTAGCTGACATACGAGCTATAAATCTATGTAATTGCACTTCAGCTGCAGGCGATGCAGTAGTATCTAGTGGAAGAAGCTAGCATGTGGAGCTAGCGAGTTTTAGCCGACAGCAGAAGCTACCAATTTGTAGTAAAAGTTACTGATAAGTACCTCACAACAGAAGTTAGTAGCGAGAAGTAGCTGATATATGAGTGCAGCTCAGCTGCAGGCAGAGTCCAGAGAAAGACGTAAAATCACAGAAAGAGTCAAATGAAGCAAACCTACCTGTCGCTGTTGACATTAACGTTGATATCACTCCGCTGGTACCAAGCGGAATAAGAAAATAGGCCCATGTCTCGAACTGGCAATGCCAGAAGTGAAGTAGCCTATCAAATGTCCTCCTTCGGTAGGCTGCGTGTCTCATTGGTTCAAATGACACACACTTCCGGAAGTGTGTGTGTGTGTGTGGTTGATTTTGGACCCCACGAGGTTGCTGCATGGGCCCCTCACTGTTGGTGGGCTCCTTGGGAAGAGAACCCCAGAAGTAATATTTACAAGTACACACACACACACACACACACTGACACACACACACACAGACACACTGACACACACACACAGACACACACAGACACACACACATGACACACACAGACACACACACACAGACACACTGACACACACAGACACACACACACACACACTGACACACACAGACACACTGACACACACAGACACACACACACACACACACACTAGAGGCTGTCTCGTACAGTGAGTCTGGATGGTAGCCTTATGTTACTCTAGCTCCATCACACTGAGTGTTTCCGCCTCTCTGCAGGTGGCGCTGTTCGTCATGGCGGTGTATCTGTACCGTGCATTTGGAGAAGGCCGCGCTCTGAAACGGACCAATCTGCTGGCTGGCAGAGACCACGCCCCCACCGATGACCTGGGGGAGCCGAACTACGCCTACAATGACCAGGATGGAGCTTACATGGACCCCCATCACCTGCCTTATCACCATGACAACTTAGCACCTTATAGCTCCAGATTTGTATCCATGCATCATATATTGTGCTCATACTGTGTACTGTACTCTGATTGGATTATAGTGACACTTATACTCTGTACTTAGCTGCATATACAGTTTTTTCTGAATGCTTAAACACTAACAATGATTCTTATAGCACAATTTCTAAAACTATTAATAGTTATAGCAAAATCACTCACTGAGTTTACAAAACTAAAAACAAAAAAACTGCTTTACACTCAGTTTGCACTTTTGTAACACACAATTTGCAATTGTATAAATATAATCCACTTCACAGCATCTTTTTGCTGAACTGTAAACACAACTCACTGCTTTACACACAACTTCCAAATGATCAACACACTCCTAGTAAAACTACACACATGTATGGCTGGTGTTTACACTATGTTGCCAACTGTCTGGCTACACTGTCACATGTGAGAACTGTTTTACATCATTAGTTCACTTTGCAATCAGCATGAGCTGTAAATAAGCCACAGGTAAGCTTCAGTGTGGAGAACAATGGAGGGAGAAGAAGACTGAGAAGAGTGAGAATTAGAGGAGGATGAGGACACGAGGAAGCAGGAGGAAGAGGAAGAGGAAGTAGTGTAAATACTAGCCATACATGTGTGTAGTTTTACTAGGAGTGTGTTGATCATTTGGAAGTTGTGTGTAAAGCAGTGAGTTGTGTTTACAGTTCAGCAAAAAGATGCTGTGAAGTGGATTATATTTATACATTTGCAAATTGTGTGTTACAAAAGTGCAAACTGAGTGTAAAGCAGTTTTTTTGCTTTTAGTTTTGTAAACTCAGTGAGTGATTTTGCTATAACTATTAATAGTTTTAGAAATTGTGCTATAAGAATCATTGTTAGTGTTTAAGCATTCAGAAAAAACTGTAATACCATCAGTGTGTAGTTGGCACATTGTGTGCTTAGTAATATGATGGTTTGTGTTAACTGTGTGGTACAAAAATACCATTTTTACAAAGGTTTGAAGAGTTAAGCAAGATGTATTAGCTTTTGCAAGAGATCTGCAATGTTTTGCTGATTTGGTGTAAGGTTGTTTTATTTGTGTGTAGAGTTTTGCACAAATTTTTTATTTTTTGTCTGAGTGCTTCGGTTTGGACAAAAGCAGCAGTTGTTTAGAGGGTGTTTTTACATTGGAAACGCATTAGGAGGGGGACAGAGAGAGCTGCAGTTAGGGGCAGTTGAGAAACATTCAGGTTGCCATGGATACAGGCAGGCAGGGCTGTACCTTTGATGACTCAGAGATCAAAGGCATACAAAGATATATAAAGGTCCACCTTTGTGCAATAAAGCTGTTGGTGGAGAGTTTCAAGGAGAGACAGCAGGAGATTTTGGAGAGTTCGTGTAAACGAAGGAAAATAATCTCAAACTGATTACTGGACTAAACTCGAGAAGAGACGGATCAGAGAGGAAGAACGAAACAGCTGCAGAGGAGGATAACATCTTTTACACATTTCTTCATACAGTCAGATTCGTGGTGAGTACCAACAGTAGTGAGTGATAAGTGCAACTTCATGGCGTTTATTCAAAGAGAGAGAAAGAGTGTGTGTGTGTCTGCACTAGGGTTGGGCGGTATCCAAATTCTGACACCGTCAAACGGCCTCCACATTTTACCCCACTGTACGTGAATACTGTGCCGTGCACGGCAGGTGAAGTGCATTATAAACTGCCTGAAACTTGACAAGCCATCTTTTTCAGTTAATATAGTTTTATTGAGGCCGTTTAAAAACGCATATAGCGAACAGACTTTTTTAAATTCCATGCTGGCAGCACACCGCGGTATTAAACTGGTATGAGCCCGTCCCGATGTGTTTCTGTTTGTGTTTGTAATTTTACCATGTTAAGAGCCTTGTGCAGTATTTATGGTAAAAAAAACACTTGTCCGGTAAACTGAAAACCTGCCGGTCACGTTTTCCGCTGCCAAGTTTTTCTAATGGAAACAATTCAAATTCTAAATGTGGGCTCAGACAGAACCAAACTTTTCAGAAACTAAACACCATCTCAGCTGAGTTCTTCTAAGGGACCCGGTCACAGGTGCGACTATAGCTCTGTCTCTCTCTGTCTCCCTCTCTCTCTCCCCCTCTCTCTGTCTCTCTGTCTCTCTCTGTCTCTCTCTCTCTCTCACCTCATGTTCATAAACTTTATCAAAGGTCTCCAAAAGTAAAATATATTATACATTGACATTTGTAGGAGCAGATGCATTTGGCAGATGACCCTCCTTGAAGGGCTCTCTCATAGACTCCCATGTTAAAAATGACACTGCTTAAAAAAACTGCTTAATATGTGAAAAACTTGTTGACCCGGAATGTGCTCTGTGAGATGAACATGTTGATATTTGAATGGCTGATTTTTTAGAGGGTGTTTTTACATTGGAAATGCATTAGGAGGGGACAGAGAGAGCTGATACAGTTAAACATTCAGGTTGTCATGGATACAGGCAGGCAGGCAGGGCTGATCCCACGGTGACAGGCTGACACACAAGAAGCATACAAAGCAGCCATGTTTGTAGTCTTTATCAGACTTTAAGCATTGTATCTGTCATATTGATCGTCCTTCAGCTGTATACTACTTTTCCACATTCACATCACACAGCCTGAGCTTCTTATAATCTTATGGTTTTTGGCAAGCAATCAAAATAATAATTGTTCTTTTGTTCTTGTTTTTCACCCTCTTTCTTTCTTTCTTTCTTTCTTTCTTTACTGTCCAGGAAAAAGACAGTATGGTAAACCGACTGTCAGAGGACATGTCCTCCTTAGAAATCAGCTGTCCAAGAGCATGGCCAAGTACAGTCCGTTGGACCCCGAACAGCTGGTGGACATCTTTCTGCCAATGTGGTTAAAATCACAGGAACCACAGAAGAAAGAACGTGTCGCAGAGACACCAACACAGAGCAGGGCCAAGGTCACACATTCGGAGGACAGTGAGATGGACAGCCTCTTTGCAAGGATCAATGCAGACATCTGGTACTACCATGACCGTGAGGACTACCGGAATAGCTGGTACTACCAGGTCTGCCAGGCTGAGCGAACAAGTGTGCAGACCACCGATGGACTTGTCTCAGAGACACCAGCACAGAGTAGGGCCAAGTACAGTCCGTTGGACCCCGAACAGCTGGTAGACATCTTTCTGCCAACGTGGTTAGAATCACCGGAACCACAGAAGAAAGAACATGTCACAGAGACACCAGCACAGAGCAGGCCCACGTACAGACCGTTGGACCCCAAACAGCTGGTGGACATCTTTCTGCCAACGTGGTTAAAATCACAGGAACCACAGAAGAAAGTACGTGTCGCAGAAACACCAGCACAGAGCAGGCCCACGTACAGACCATTGGACCCCAAACAGCTGGTGGACATCTTTCTGCCAACATGGTTTAAATCACAGGAACCACAGAAGAAAGAACATGTCGCAGAGACACCAGCACAGAGCAGGGCCAAGGTCACACATTCGGAGGACAGTGAGATGGACAGCCTCTTTGCAAGGATCAATGCAGACATGTGGTACTACCATGACCGTGAGGACTACCGGAATAGCTGGTACTACCAGGTCTGCCAGGCCGAGCGAACAAGTGTGCAGACCACCGATGGACTTGTCTCAGAGACACCAGCACAGAGCAGGCCCACGTACAGACCATTGGACCCCAAACAGCTGGTGGACATCTTTCTGCCAACGTGGTTTAAATCAAAGGAACCACAGAAGAAAGTACGTGTCGCAGAGACGCCAGCACAGAGCAGGCCCACGTACAGACCGTTGGACCCCAAACAGCTGGTAGACATCTTTCTTCCAACGTGGTTTAAATCACAGGAACCACAGAAGAAAGAATGTGTCGCAGAGACACCAGCACAGAGCAGGCCCACGTACAGACCGTTGGACCCCAAACAGCTGGTGGACATCTTTCTGCCATCGTGGTTTAAATCAAAGGAACCACAGAAGAAAGAACGTGTCGCAGAGACGCCAGCACAGAGCAGGGCCAAGGTCACACATTCGGAGGACAGTGAGATGGACAGCCTCTTTGCAAGGATCAATGCAGACATGTGGTACTACCATGACCGTGAGGACTACCGGAATAGCTGGTACTACCAGGTCTGCCAGGCCGAGCGAAAAAGTGTGCAGACCACCGATGGACTTGTCTCAGAGACACCAGCACAGAGCAGGGCCACGTACAGACCGTTGGACCCCAAACAGCTGGTGGACATCTTTCTGCCAACGTGGTTTAAATCACAGGAACCACAGAAGAAAGAATGTTTCGCAGAGACACCAGCACAGAGCAGGCCCACGTACAGACCGTTGGACCCCAAACAGCTGGTGGACATCTTTTTGCCAACGTGGTTTAAATCACAGGAACCACAGAAGAAAGAACGTGTCGCAGAGACACCAGCACAGAGCAGGCCCACGTACAGACCGTTGGACCCCAAACAGCTGGTGGACATCTTTCTGCCAACGTGGTTAAAATCACAGGAACCACAGAAGAAAGAATGTTTCGCAGAGACACCAGCACAGAGCAGGCCCACGTACAGACCGTTGGACCCCAAACAGCTGGTGGACATCTTTTTGCCAACGTGGTTTAAATCACAGGAACCACAGAAGAAAGAACGTGTCGCAGAGACACCAGCACAGAGCAGGGCCAAGGTCACACATTCGGAGGACAGTGAGATGGACAGCCTCTTTGCAAGGATCAATGCAGACATCTGGTACTACCATGACCGTGAGGACTACCGGAAAAGCTGGTACTACCAGGTCTGCCAGGCTGAGCGACAAAGTGCGTAGACTACCAGGACCGATCCAGCCTGGGCAACCCGAAGAGTAGGGATAGTTGTGGAAAGGAGCTTTTACCATTTTTATGCATGTTTTATCCTGTTTCCTGTAATTTGATTATTTTGTGCTTTATAAATATACTTGACTTGACTTGATCTTGTTTACTTGACCTTATTTTATCTTATGAGCGCTATATGTGTGTGTAATCTACTGTGGCGGCAAGCCTGGTTGTAAAGTCTGACAGCAGCAGGGAGGAAGGACCTGTGGAAGCGCTCCTTCACACAGCGTGGATGGAGCAGCCTGTCACTAAAGGAGCTGCTCAGTGCTGTGCATGGGGTGGGTGGTGACAGCTTTGCCAGCATCCTCTGATCTCCCACCTCCTCCACAGGATCAAGGAGGTGGAGTCTGCTCTGGCCCTTCTTGTAAAGTGCAGCTGTGTTGTCGGTCCAGTCCAGTTTCTTGTTCAGATGAGGTCATCACAGACACACAGAGCGATCATCTACATCCTCATCATCTGCTCTAAAGCTGCAACAACGATCAATGAACGGAAGTTTGAACCTTTTCAGGACGTTGTCCACTGTTTGTCCATCAAATGTCAGAATGCACTGATTGATTAATCATGGGCAATCAATCAATAATGAAACAATCATCAGCTCTAGAAAACTGCAGCATTAAGGTTTACATTTGAACACAGACTGCACATGGCGTCTATTGACTTTGTTTAAAATCATGCCAAATGTCCTGTCATACTGGGCCTCGGCCACCAGGGGGCTGCTCGTGTGACCTGCAGGCGGTCCTTTCAAATCCTGTTTTTGGTGTCGCTCTTCCTCCTGCTGTAAACCCCCCCTCCGCCTGGTGGTTCAGTCTCAGAGGCCTCCGTCCTGTGCACTGAAACCACTGCGGTGTTTTCCCTCTAACTGAAAGTGAGAGTCCGGACTTTCCTGTCAACAGAAAAACACCCCCACAGCTGATTTAAAGGTGAACAGGAGCACCATGGTAACCATGTAATACCACACCGAACCAGCAGGCGGTGCAGTGAGTCAGCACAGGCTCTACTCCGCCCTCAGTCCAATCAGAGCGGAGGATTGAGAGTCAGCAGGGCTGCTGTGTGTATAGAAGCCTCCATCAGCAGCCTGCATGCTGATCTGCTGGATGAACTTCCTCCAGTGTGAACGGGGCCTCATCAGTTTCTCCCTGCTCGCAGTCATTGTGCTACTTCCTGTGTTTGTGCTTCCAGCCGGCTGAGCAGACAGTATCTCTCCTTACAGCGTTTGTTGTGTTGGATAAACTCTAAATTATTCTATTACAAAAAAACAGTCCAAAGTAAATGAGCATGTGTCTCATTCAGCAGGTGTGAGCAAAGAAGAAGAGCTGGATGAAAAGCTTCAAGGCTGATCTGTGGGGGATGAGACCCCAAAAAGATTTAAAAAGGACTTCTAATCAGAACTCTCAGACCTCTGCGGCACACTGCTGAAATGAGCCCGAAATCAAGAACAAAGTGGAACACATCACATGGCTGACAGCAAAGTCGTTCTGTTTTAGTGCTGTGATCTGTGTGGGACTTAAAGTCAAACTGCAGATTCATTAACAACAAACAACAAATAAATATCACAGCACGGCGGTGCAGCAGATTCATAAAGACTCTTATCTTTACAGGCTCCATGCCTTCGGTGCTGCTGGACATGACGCCTCAGTGTGAGTTGGGTGCAGGCTAGGTTAGGCTAACAGTTTCTCCCTGCTCCCAGTCTGTGTGCACACTATCCCTGAATCCAGGCCAAGCTAAGCTAATAGCAACCTCTGTGTGCATGCAGTGCAGAAACGCTAACGCTGCTACGCCTCTGCATGGAGGCTTAGGTTGTGTTAGCTGGGATGGTGTTGTGTGGAGATTAGAGGAACGCAGCTGCTGCCCTGTTTGTCTGCAGCAGCTGATTGCTGAAAGATAAAAAACTACAAAAGTGCATCTGAGTCGCCTAAGGGTGCTCAGCACACTGCAAAAACAGCTCTACTAGAAAAAAGGAAAATATTCTTATAGTCAATCAAATTATCTTGTATCAAGCAAATGAATCTGCCAATGGGGTAAGCTTTTTTTTCTTGACAAGAATTCTTAAAATAGGCCCAAAATTCTTGGCTCTGTAAGACTAAAATGAGACTTAAAACAAGACAGAAAATCTTCAATTAATCCATTTTGTTCTAAAACAAGAAATGAAAAACCACTAATTTAAGATTAAGTAACTTAAAATTAGAATTTAAGTCTATCTACTAAATTAACTTTAGGAAATGACACCTTAATCTGAGATGGATAATAAGCATGAAGGTAGTTAAAATAAGACATCATTTCTTAAAACAGTATAACAAATATAAGTGAAGTTGTCTTAAATCAAGCCACCAAAAGTTTTTCATTCAATATTGTGTATTTAATTCAAAACAGGACCACTTTCACATTCCAAAAAACATCAACAACAAATGTGAGGAATGTGATGAACTTTTCTTTAAAAAATCAAATACAAGCTTCTACAAACAAAGGGGCTCACTCGCTCAGGGAATGACTTCCACTCACCAATCGCTTCTTTGTAGTGGGGGTCAAATCCTGCTCGTGGATTGAATGGTGAAGTACCTCTGTTTGCAGTACTGACAGGAGTGTAGAAATGGTAGGTCATGTGCAGGGCATAGTAATATGCCATGAGGTAGAGAAGTCTGTCCATGGTGAAGGTGCTCAGTGGAGTGTTTCCAACGGCGATCATGCAGTTGTCCTCAGAAACGAGCGGAACAGGAGAAGACAGGCCCTGCTGCCGCACGAACCCATCAGGATCCTCAGAAGTCTGGATGACACAAATAAATGAAGAAGATTAGAAAAGTAACATAAACTTTGACCTGGATGAGGACATTAGTGAAATTCTATGGTCACAATAAATCCCCTGCAAATGCTGAATGCAGCACAGCTAGAGCCAATGAAGTCAGTACTACATTAAGCACACTGTAGGAAACACTTCCCCTTCCCCTGGAACCATGGAAATGATCAAAGTTTATCTCAAAGTAACTAAACTAAATATAAAATGTATGAAAAACAGGAATATATTATGAACAATCTTACCGAAAGGACATGGAAAAGAGCCTCGCTGCTTGAGCCCAGTTTCTTTGGTGGCATAGTGCTGGACGGACAGAGCAGTGGCAGGGCTCTGAAGACAGCTGTGATATGCTCCACTGGTTGAATGGAAAAGGCACAATACAACGTGGTACTATAAGTAACTCTAACATAAATAATTGAGACATTATTATGTAAAAAGAACTAAATGTGTCATGACTTCACCTCCATTCAAAGTTTTTGGAGGCTTCATGGCCTTCTTCATCACACCATAAAACTGGACCTTTGAGTAGAAGCTTTTCCATCTGTTCTGCATCTAAGTGGGACCAACATTACTTACGTGATCCAGTTCCCTGAAACAAGGGTAAGCCTCTAGAATCTTTGTTGCTCTGTCTTGCTCCTGTAAGACGTCAGAGGTGATGAAGGGTCTTCGAGACTCGAATTCAAGGTTCAGCAATTGAGTTACTGCAGCTTTGTTTGGCTTTTTGGACTTGTACATTTCTTGGAGGGTCTTGTAGTGTCTTGCTTGGATTTTCTGGCTGTCCATGACATCAGCTGAACAAGCTGAAGACATTACAGGGACATTATGATGGAAAGATTTTAGTGGTGAACAGTAGAAAATGTCAAATGTAACCTATTTTTCTCCAAAATGAAACCCTTACATCAAGAAATGCATGGTTATATGTTGTTATAGCTATGATATTAAAAAATGTAGCATTATAATAGGAGTTAATGGGACCTGTAGGAGCCATGAAGTTAACATGCAATTGCCTTTGTTTGTCGCTAGATGGCAGGTTAGGGTTGGTGGGTAAGGCTTAAATGAACACAGGTGATTCAGGTGAGCAGATCAGACAGGTATGGGAGCTGGGAGGTCGTACAGTTTTTACCGCCGACACGTTTTTTCTGTTTTGTAATCATGATCAAATACTTTGTTAACAATAAACGGGAACCTCAACCAAAGAGTACGATGCATCAAATGATTCATTTTGGAAATAACAGCACGTAGGAAAACAACATCCCCTGCACCCAACCGAGTGGCTGAAGGCTGGTAAAATCGGCACTACACAAGTAAAAACCTGATCTCATCGGGAGGTTGGAAAAAGGACGCGCAGAAATGCCGACTGGAGCGGTTGATCGAGTGGCAGCTTGTCTTATGGAGAACGGTAAATCATGCTCTTTAATTGAAAAGAAAAATGATTATGGACATTGAAAGAAGATAAAGGAGGCCCGGTTGGTGCATACACTAGGAGCAGATAAAGGGATTGTGTGTTTGGATCTTGTGCGCTGCCGCAGTGAGAAACTACAATGACTACGGTGTGCTGCATTCAAGTCCAATGATGAGGCTCGGACTTTTCAACGAGTTCATGGAAATTGAATGGAGTGGATGATCGTTCGCTGTGATGGTTGTATGGACAAAAACAAGCTGATATGAAATGTTTCTGTTTGAATTGGCACTCGTGATTCATTGACAATGGAGGATCAGCAACATGTTGTGGAACCTGAACGTGCCGAGGTGCAATGTGATGTTGTGGAGAAAAGATCAAGAAAGCCTACTTTTAAAGGAATCACCATAGTAGTTGAAAGGCTTCAAAGGGAAAGAAGTGCCTATTTTAAACAAGCAAACAAGTTAAAAGTACAAATCACCTCTCTTTTGGATTCTCAGGAAAATGTCCCCATTGTTTGGAAAAACTTCAAAAGTTTTGGACAAATGTGTCAGCGTGCCTCTGAACTTCATAACACATTGCTCTCTGAGTTTCCCTCATCTCCAGAGGAGGAGAAAAAGCAGAAGGCATGGTTTAAGTCAAAAAAGGATGACAATGATGCATTTATGGAAAAGATCACAATGTGGTTAAAGGACAATGGAGCTTCATGCGATGATGATGAAGAAACTGTGAATAAAAGTGCAAATATTGATGAAGATGAAGATGCAATGGGTGATGGGAATGTATTGATTGATGAAAATGATGATGATGGCAAAAGTGCAAGTAATGAGAGTCAAGTTGAAATGAATCCTGGTGACAGTGTGTCAAATGTATCAAGCAAAAAATCGAGCAAGCAAAGTCATTCTAGCAGATCATCTGTGTCTAGGACGTCATCGGCGTGCTTGAGGTTGAAATCAGAAAAAGCAGCTTTAATGGAGAAAGCCGCTGCTCTGCAAAGGAGGCATGAACTGGAGGAACAAGAAGTGGAGAAAAGCCTCCATCAGATGGAATGGACAGAGTTTCAAGATCTAGCAGCATGTTGATATGTGATCCTGCTTCATCTACACACGCTCTGATCATATAACAGCTGATTAGTCCCACTGAAGGAGACAAACTGTCTGGAAGCTCTGCACTGTCACTTAAAATAAAATGTAGAATAATGTAATAAAAGGTAATTATTTTTGACTTCCGGTTGAGTAACCATGATGTAGGCAGCACAAACGCAGGGCTCCTCGGTCTACGAGAACAACGCCGTATTTTTTCAAAGAATTTTTAAGTAATAACGACAAAAAGTGAAGAGGCGTTTACAATATGCCCAGGAAAAGCAGGAAGATCAGTCTCCTCCCTCAGCTCAGCTCATCCATCATCAGGGTCATGGCGGCTGCTGTGAGCAGCACTCATCTGTTTTGACTGGTTTTTGTTTTTTTGATTTTTTTCTTCCTTGTTATTATAGTTTATATGTATAAACTATACACGTATGCACAAAACGTACTTTACTTGTTCTGACACTACAATCGATGTTATCTCACTGTTTTGTTATCATTTCTATAGCTGAGTTTACATATATTCTTTGTCATATCACCATGCTGTAGTGGTGCACCATCTACACCATCTAGAATGCTACACACTCACACCAGTGTAGTGTAGGGCCGGTAGTGCACCATGCTGTAGTCCAGGAGTCCACTTCCTCTGTAAGAAACCTTTCTGATTATAAATATGCTGTTCAAACAGGAAGATATAAGGTGAGGACGTGCATTTAAGAATCCTCTGAATATGTGGATGTATTTCCTCAGGGTTTAGTTAAGCTATTTTTAATGAAACCCTTCAGTGATGGAGTTGCTGCAGCTCTGTGATGTCATCCGTGACGACACGTTACCGGAGCTGGGAGTCCGACTGGAAGATCATGAAGGTAACGGCCTTCAGCTCAGACACAGAACCCTGCTGGCTGCTGAGGAGGGCAGCAGAAAGCAGGCAGAGGGAGACAGGTGAACTGACAGGCTGACTACGTTGCAGGCCTGCCCACGGTGGTGAAGCTGGTGGACAAGCAGACATTACTGAAGGAGAGAGAGGAGAAGAAAAAGGTAAGAGACAGCATGGGTCCGTACTTTAGATCGGAGGTAATTCCTCCCAGTTAGGTGACACTTAATAATGAGAACATGAGGTTTAGGGTGGTGAGATGCTGCTCATCCCACTTCTCCCAGTCTCCAGCCTGCAGCTGTGATCAGACACATGAGCTGAGCTGTTTCTTCACAGATGGAGGAGGAGAAGAGGAGGAACAAGGAGGAGGCTGCCAGGAGGAAACAGGAGCAGGAGGTCCGTGTGTTCCAGAAGCTTTGACCTCCTCGGTTTGTGAGCAGGATTCTCATGTGTTCTCAAAAAATAATGCCTCAGCCACCTAACTTTTGTTTTGTGGAAAACAACTCACTTTTTGTGTTTTCTTCATAAAAAATTACTGTTGCATCAAGTAATCAAACTGGCATTTAAAGGGTTAAATTCCTCAAAATGATTTAATGTTTGGTAGTTTTGAGCAGGGCTGAAGTTGTTTAACATATTTATGCAGAAGAAAGCAGAAAAAAACATTAATCTGTTAAGTTTTTATAGCGTTTTTTTGTAAGTGGACATTTTTGAGTCCCCAATGACGCCCGAGGGTTAAGTAAATAAACTAAAGTAAGGCTAAATTGACATGGAATAACAGACATGCAATGAACAGAACATAAAATGAATGGTGGATGTAATGGCAAACATAGACCCTTATATGAACGAGTGGAACAGTGTAATAATGTAATAATGTAACAGGTACCACATGGATCGGTGAGGTGGTACTCGTGTGCAAGTGGTGCAAGATGGAGTAAACAGTGCAAATAGTCGTCATTGTGCAGTGACTATACTAAAGTGACCTTCTGAAGTGACAGTGCAGAGCAGTGCATTAATTACTGTTCAACAGTCCAACAGCAGAGGGGAAGAAGCTGTTCTTGTGGCGTGAGGTTCTGGTCCGAATGGACCGTAACCTCCTGCCTGAGGGGAGTGGCTCAAAGAGTCCGTGTCCAGGGTGAGAAGGGTCAGCTGTGATCCGACCTGCACGCCTCAGAGTCCTGGAGACGTACAGGTCCTCGATAGATGGCAGGCTGCAGCCGATCACCTTCTCAGCAGAGCGCACCACACGCTGCAGTCTGTGCCTGTCCCTGGCAGTGGCCCCAGCGTACCACACTGTGATGGAGGAGGTGAGGATGGACTCAATGATGGCCGTGTAGAACTGAACCATCATCCTGGCTGGCACCTTGAGTTTCCTCAGCTGCCGCAGGAAGTACATCCTCTGCTGGGCCTTTTTGATGAGGGAGCTGATGGTGAGCTCCCACTTGAGGTCCTGGGTGATGGTGGTACCCAGGAAGCGGAAAGAGTCCACTGTGGAGATGGGGGTGTCTGTCAGGGTGAGGGGGGGTGATGGAGCTGGCACTTTCCGAAAGTCTACTGTCATCTCCACTGTCTTCTGGGCATTCAGCTCCAGGTTGTTGTCAGCAAACCAGGACACCAGACGGTCCACCTCCCTCCTGTCCAGACTCATCCCCGTCTGAGATGAGTCCAATGAGGGTGGTGTCGTCAGCAAACTTAATCAGCTTGACAGACTGGTGGCTGGAGGTGCAGCAGGTGGTGTACAGGGAGAAGAGCAGAGGGGAAAGTACACAGCCTTGGGGGGTACCGGTGCTGATGGTCCTTGTGTCCGAGACATTCATCCCCAGCCTCACATGCTGTCTCCTGTCTGTCAGGAAGTCAGTGATCCACCGGCAGATGGAGTCTGGAACATGCAGCAGGGACAGCTTGTCTTGGAGGAGAGCTGGGCGGATTGTGTTGAAAGCAGAGCTGAAGTCCACAAACAGGATCCTAGCATTGGTTCCCGGGGAGTCCAGATGCTGCAGGATGTAGTGAAGGGTCAGGTTGACAGCATCGTCCACAGATCTGTTAGCTCTGTAGGCGAACTGCAGGGGGTCCAGGAGGGGTAAAATAAAAATGAATAACTACAGAAAGTCTCCGCAGCGTTTTAATAGGTCACTGTCATTCATAGTTTGGAGAAGGTTTCTCTCCATTTAAGGAACTCGTTAATATAACTAATTATAATAAATACACAAAGCTGGAGTGGGTAGTTTTATCACTGCTCTAAGCTCACCTCTCTTTGTGCCCCCCTTCCTCCAACTGTGGTTCTTTGGTGCGGAGGCACATTCTAGCAGGGATGGCACCGTGCTCTCATCTTCTGACCCCTGTGCATGTGGAACACTGGCGCCTGCATGCAGCAAAGGTTTACTGAAGCAGCATATGTGATAGCAAGCAATTCACAATAATCAAAGATTTGTTTTAATATATGGCATGTGTGTCTTTTAAAGATGATTGAAAAACAACAATGTGGAAGTACCTTCTTGCAGCGATGTCATGTTGTCCTCAGCTTCCAACTCATGATCCTCACTGGCATCTGGGTGCATAAAACAGTCATTACAAATACATTTGGAGTGCCACAGGAATGAGTATTCAGACTTGCTATGTAGAAAGGAATAAAATATTCTATTAAAGCACATAACCAAATATTATACTATACTTAAATGTGTCTAGAACAGTCGACACAGTTTTTGTAGCACAATGTGCAGTCCATGGTAACTTTCTCCATTTTGCCATTATGGCTTCCTGTAGCGTGCTAAATAAAAATTCTATGTGAACATAGGCTATAAGGGCTGCATGAACTGGTAGGATTACATTATAAAACCATGCAAATACTACTCAGACCTTTCTATTCAAAAAAGATGCTTGGCAACGTGTAATAAGTAGTACTTCTTGCAATCAGTAGGCCAAGCAAAATCCACAGGCAGTCCAGTATTTAGATCAAATGAATAATTCACAGCCAGTTAAAAAACCTCACCCATATCTTCTGCGTCCTCTTGTGAACACCTCTCCATGTCAGCAGTCTCTAAAATGGTAATTGATAGAGATCAATCAAGAGTACACAAACATCCAACTCTGAAATATTGACCCTAGATAGCAGTTAAATGGACAACATCAAAACATTCACGTATCAAAATATAGTACAGTAGGTATACTGTTTACATCAAGGTGAATTTCATCCAGACTCTTTCCTTTGTATTCTCCCAGGCGTCCCTGTTCCATTGCAAGAAGAACTTTGCTTATTTTTGCTAGTTGGAGGGTGCCCTCTGGAAGCCAGTAGTGTGTTCTGTGGACTTCGATGTTATGCCCAAGAAAGTCAGCTAACTGGTCAAGTTCTGTTGTCTTGAGATTCAGAACAGTGGATAGGGTGGCAATGTGTTTCCTGAGCTTTGTTGAGGTTAGTGCTTTTGGATTCTTTATGCCATTACATTCATTCACCAACTGTCTTATGCAGTCAGAACCCCTGAGATAATGGACAGACTGTGGCAAAGCAAATAATCTGTTTTCATCCAGCACTCCACATTCTTCTCGCTTCTCAGTCAGAGCATCTAGTGATTCTCTCATGAGAGGAGTGAGGAGAACAGGAACTTTCCTTCCTCTTTTTCCCACAATGGTTATCCGAACAAAATGTTTGCAAAGCTTCTGCTCAAGAGCTGTAAGGGCCAAGTTCACATCATCATGCGTTTCTGACATGTCCTTTGACAAGTACACAGACAGAGGCGTTCTGGATAGCTCACCCGCTCTCCGGCGATTGAAGAGGATAACTTGTGCTAGGGTCACTTTAGCAAGGTCTTTCCAGTTTGAGGGTGAAGGCTCTTCGGTGAGGGTATTCAAGTGTTGCTGCTGTTTCTCTGATAAAAAGCAATGGAGATTCTGGACATCCTGAGTGAATGGGAGGAGTTGAGGAGAATTCCACTTGGTTTGGTCAAGTTGAGTTAGTGCTTGACTTGCAATGTCAAATTTCCAACTTTCTTGGTATAGCTGTGCAAATTCATCAGCATCTTGGACAGCTTGTTTATCTTTTGTCTTCAATCCTTCCGACTTTATAAACATGGCCAAAGAACGCAAGCTGTGTCCAACTTTGCGAGCAAGAGATGGACGGTGAAATTTGCCAGTTTTATCATTGAACCCAGCCAGGGATCGTGCAGCAGAGACAACATGACTGTACTGTTCAGGTTTTATGAGGTCTTTGACAGTCTTCACAGGTGCAACCTTTTTTGCTTCCAGTAGCAGTCTGCCAAGTTCTCTCAACTTTTGTCGAATATGCTGGTGTTGGCTAGTTACCCTCTCATTCTTGGTAAAGAGTCTGCACCCATACTCCAGAATGCATGGGTCTTCCTTTATTGCAACTGCAATATTGTCTTGATTCATGTCACTTAAGAACTTCCACTATGCTTCACCAAGTCCAAGTGGAGCAGGTTCAGTAAAAGCACACAATGCCTGGACTCTAGTTTTACCTTGTGATGATTTACCCTTAGGCTTGAATTTGCAGACCTGAAAATGTCGCCACATCACTCTTTTTGTGAACAATCCATAGCAGTACACACAATGTGTAAATTCTTGTCCTTTCATCTTTTCTTTGGTTGTTTCCATGGGATCATTTTTCCTCTGTGGGATTCCAAAACTTCAATGTTATGCTCAAAGTTGCCTTTATTTCGGATATAATCTAATTGGAGTCGCCTTTCTTTTGAGTTTTTTGGCAAACTTAAAGCTTTGACAACTTACGAATTAAATGTCTTGACATTTTTTGAACCTGTTGTCCACAGTAGAAGCAGTGATGTTTCTTGTTATAACTTCTGGAACCATCTTCTTTTTTCAAAGCTGGATTAACGTACACGGATGGCTCTTCTACCATTTCATCTTCATTAGCATGTGCTGTGACAATAGGAAATCTTTGTGTGGAATCAGGTTCTGTTTCAAATCTTCCGTACTGCCTAGACTCACACTGGGGCTGACTGGAGGACTTTGTTCTCATCCGACTTGTAGAATCAACTTTGTCCTTTTTCTTATTTTCCATGGACAACTCCATGCTGCTGTCACTGTCTGTGCTTTCCTCCCTGAAATGTGGAATATACTCCTCTTCACTACCTCCGCTTGTATTGTCTGATTCTACAAGAGACTTTTGAAAAAAGAAAACTCAAGTTAATAACTGAGCCTCCACTTAGTTTGTCATGTATGACAACCTATCTACATTTCAGTTATATGCTGCAATATCAGAATTTCTTAAAACCCTAAAAGGAATCAATCAGAACAGTACAGTAAAGTCAATATAGATCCTAACACGTATCATTCACAAAATACCATGCCTATGCTTTTTACAAACTACAGAACAAATATAAAGATTGTAAAAGCATGTGTGTTCTGTTGGTCCGCTTTAATTATAAAATGAAGGGGGAAAGAAAAGGCCTACCGGGTGCCAACAACTTCTCTTTGGCCTTTGTGAAGCAATTTCAGAGTTTGATGTGGAAGGGTGAGCATCGTCATCATCACTTGAATCATAGAGAGCATTGGAGCATGGCATTTCATCCATCTGCAAAACAGTTGTCAAGATATTTTTAATCATTTCATTCTTAATGTAATAAAAAATATTACATTGGGAAAAGTGAGAAATGGCCATTAACACATACCAGAATACTTTTTGTCATCCTAAGCTTTGGAACAGCTTCATTGTATGAGTGCAGACTGAATCTATCTTTATTGAATCATCATCAGTTTCAAGCACAACACTCTTATCTGAGTCAGACACAGATTTAGCAACATCTGACACTGCATCTTTCTGCAAAACAGAGACACATGCAGATGTGGTTCATGACTTTCCTTACATCAAGGAAATCCATAGGTTTTTGAAATTCTTCTCTAGTCAATATTATGTATTTAATGTATCTGAGGCTTACCAAAATGTCTGTCATTCTTTTGTTTTGAACAACTTCATTACAGTGTGAAGTCAAAGGGTGGTCTGTGCCACAGCCTTCATCTGTATCCTCACTATCAGAGTACTCCACAAGTGAAAACTTGGAAACCATAAACTAAATATGAATAAAAAAAGAATATACCTTAAAAATGAACGTAGAAAAAGGTAAGTGATAAGACAACTGTTCTCCAAACAGCTAATTAATGCATGGTCTATGGCTCGTGTGGAAGCAACTTTTCATATCACGTTTGCCTTACAATTAATCTGGTAACATGCCTTTTACAAGAGTTATGAGCAAGTCCCTTAACAGTATCAGAGATGCAATGGATCACATACTAAATACCCTGTAGATATTAGATGTGATAGTTGGGAGTTGAGCTTAACATAATCTGAGATTTGACACTACCATGCATTTAGGAAAATACTTGGACTATCATAAAAAAGAGCTCCATAAGGAAAATCAAAAGTACAAGTTCTTGGTGTAAAGTGGCCCTACAAAGCTAGAAAGATCAAAATTGTGTGTGACGTGAGAGAGGCCCCACAAGTTGAGAACATCCCAAATCATGAAGAGGTCAGGAGGACCCCACATGGGCCAAAATAGAAACACAGTGTGTGAGCCTGCGATGTCTCGGAGCAAATATAAGACATTGCAATGGACTACAGTATAAACACAGCATTAGACATACAACAGACTGGGAAGTGGTGAATTATGCTTATTATAATTTACAGTTTGACACTGTCAGGTTTTTCAGTACTGATGTAAAATAACTTCTAATTACATCCATACGGGAGAAACATGGAAAACAAGTGTGTGATGTTGTGATGCTGATGTGAAAATCACTTCGCACCCAGGGGCCCCATAAGGGCCAAAATAGAAACACAGAGTGTGTGAGTCTGAGACGTTTACCAGGAAAAGCAATACAAACACCTTCCCATCTAAACAAAGATACCAGACAGAACACAGCCACAGCCATAAAAGAAAGAATCTGCATTACCTGTGTGCTGACATCATCTTTGTGTGAATCTCCATGTGAAGTGTGATCTGTGGAGGACATCCCCAGATCAGCTGCCCCAGCAGGAGCCTGCTTGTTGGTCACCTGAAGCAGGGCTCTAGACTAACTTTTTGCACTGGTTGCACCGGTGCGCCTAACCTTTTTTTCTTGGGTGCACCGGCACAAAAGTTAGGTGCACCGCATCACACATCACACAGCAGTTTGTTTTTTAAATGCTGTCCATATATGTTATGGATCAGGCCTTAACTTGACACCTATCCTAACGCAGAAGTTCTTTTCATCTTCTCTCATCATCTGCAGCTACATCTACTGTTTACCTGACGGCCTCGCAGGGCTGTAGCCAAAGTTTTAGAAATACTGAGGTCCAAAAATTGATCTCTAGGAAATATGAACGGGCTTAATAATAACATATCATCCTAAACTGACTTTGGACCTTGTTTAATGAACACAGGTAAATAAAAATAAACAAATACATGTACCGATAGTACTCATTCAAATTATGGACAAACTATCCAACAAGTCTGCCTGTCAGAAATCCATGATGAAGATTCAAAGTTACAGCACTCTTCATTTCCCTGTTTGCTTTCTCTCTGTATTTTCTGGCTGTCGCTCCTCACTTATCTATCTGGCAATGGGAATTAAAAATTATTTAAATTATATACACCTTTATTTATTTAATAGCTGTGATTGAGATTCACGTTTCTAATGCAGCTACAGTACTTCTTCTCTCATCTTCCTCACCTCTTCCTCTCTGCCTCTGTCTCCTCTCTTTCTAAAGCTGAGCTCCAGCTGACAGACTCTTCATTCTGTCTGTTACAGTTTAGCTGTATGCAGACATCATACTGGCAGACAATGCTCCACTATAGCAGGATAATAACAATACTTTTTAAATGGGCGTTCGTCATGTAACCATGTTCTATAACTCCTTAAAACCAGCTGACTGCTGTCATTCAGAGTGACTCAGCCTTCATGGATGAACCTCACAGGTCAGATAACACTGTCCTCAGACCTGCTGTTCAGTCTGTTATGATGCTACGAGCACGTCACGCCCCCTCCCTGAACATGACCGGCTCGTTATCATCACTCATTCAGGTCAACAGCAAATTATCAAAACCCGCATAGTAGCAACAAATCCTGCTCCTCCGCTGCATGTTCACTTAAACTGCAGTTTCTGCAGCGAAACGTCTTTAATACCTGTCTGTCTGTGTGCGCGCTGCGCGCTGCAGTCAGAGGGCCGTATGAGTTCTGCACACACGTTTTAAAAAGTCCGGGCCGAAACGGACTTTGTTCTCGTCACCTTGGGAACACGAACAGATCTCTCTGTTCTCGTGCTGCATGGAACAAGCTTTATCACACAGCATCCGCTCTGCGCAGCATATGTCCGCGTTCTTCTTCTGAATTTTCGGTCTCTGCTGACGAGCAGACACGTTTTCAAAGATACACACACGGAGGTCCCTCCCTTCACCGTCTCTGATTGGTTCAGACCACGATATGAGCCCAATGTGTGTCTGTTGTTGGAGACTTTTGAGAGTCGCGGAGAATGTATCTCCCTCTTACAGCTGGTCGTACTGGTGCGACCTCTGATATTTTTTGGTTGCACCTTTGAGAAATTAGGTCGCATGTGCGCCCAAAATGGTCGCACTCTAGAGCCCTGTGAAGTCAGATTAAAGATTAGCAGTGATAGTTAGCTCATGTGAAAGTTTTTTCAGCATATATAAGACAATGCAACTCACTACAGTATAAATACCCCTTTAAACACCACACAGATAGATGTTTAATCTAACTCACCTTTTCACGCCAAGGCCACTTGGAATCACCAGAGTTGAAATCAGTTTCAGTTCCAATTTCTATGGCCTGAACAGCAAAGAGGCACAAATGTGGCCTGTCCTTTACTATTATCTTTTTTATTACACAGTTTGGTGATTTGTGGTTGTCATTCACTAATCTTCCCAGGGATCCATCTTCTTTGGATGCATCAATACTAAAAGCCAGAGAAATAAAGTGAACCTTTGAAATCATGTAATACTGAATCATGTAATCATGATGTGTAATCATGATGTGTTATGTGCTATTTAATGTAAAAACATTAAATAGCACATAACACAGAGGTCAACTTAAACTGTAGGATAACACTACACAGATAAATCTCTTCTCATGTCTCAAACATGTCAACACTGCTTCATTTGTTCATCCATCAGTTATTTAAAATATTTGACTCATGAGTTAATAAGAATTGCCTGAATCTCTACACAACATGTGATTTGCTTACCACCAGCGGTGATTCTGCCATTCAAATTCATACAGAAATGTACTCTCTTTCTCTGAGTAGTGTCTTGACTGGCATTCTTCCACTGATATGAGTTCACCCCTGTACTCCAGTACAAAAGCCCCTGGTTCAATGGTCTGGGCTGCAAACACTCCTCTTCCTATAGAGGCATTTTAATAGAAATACTGAGCCAACACTTAATTATAGACCATATAATCATACTAAAATAACAACTCCATACCTTTATTACTGTCAATAAATGTTTGTATGCAACCTGACTTGTCACTGGAAGACTGAATGTACACCTTTGCTTCTTCAGCAGGCCGAATCCTTTCCTTCCTTTTGATCATTATGGCTCATATCATTACATAGATAACCATAGTACCAATGAAAACAGCTATGCCCTCTCTGAGACAGAGGTTTATATTGATATTAAACCAATTTAATTCAACCTGAATGTATCTACAATATTATTAAAAGAGAAACATCAGATCCATACCAAAGGTACAAGGTAGTCAAATGATGCTTCTCCATCTGTAACACTGGACTGGTACCCACTGTCAGAACACTGATGTGGCACTAAGTGAGCCAGCAGGTTAAACACTGTTTACTCACATTTGTGCTCATACAAAGTCAGGAGTTCACAGCATGTGCACCAGAAAAAACATCCCTAGCAAACCAAGTTACATACATCAATAAATGCTATTCATAGACTCATATTACAGACTGCTTTGATTGAACTGTTCCTGATTAATGTGCTTTGCTGTGCATATATGGCAGTGCAGCAGTAGCTAGCGGAAGAAGCTAACGGAAGTAGCTAGCGACTTTTAGCCCACAGTAAAGGCTAGCGATTTGTAGCCGACAGTAAAATGCATTGATAGATACCAGACAGTAGACGTTATTTGGAAGAAGTAGCTGACATACGAGCTATAAATCTA
Source organism: Parambassis ranga (assembly GCF_900634625.1). Taxonomy (NCBI): domain Eukaryota; kingdom Metazoa; phylum Chordata; class Actinopteri; family Ambassidae; genus Parambassis; species Parambassis ranga. The sequence continues at coordinate 41,249 of NW_021144719.1, forward strand.
TGTAATTGCACTTCAGCTGCAGGCGATGCAGTAGTATCTAGTGGAAGAAGCTAGCATGTGGAGCTAGCGTGTTTTAGCCGACAGCAGAAGCTACCAATTTGTAGTAAAAGTTACTGATAAGTACCTCACAACAGAAGTTAGTAGCGAGAAGTAGCTGATATATGAGTGCAGCTCAGCTGCAGGCAGAGTCCAGAGAAAGACGTAAAATCACAGAAAGAGTCAAATGAAGCAAACCTACCTGTCGCTGTTGACATTAACGTTGATATCACTCCGCTGGTACCAAGCGGAATAAGAAAATAGGCCCATGTCTCGAACTGGCAATGCCAGAAGTGAAGTAGCCTATCAAATGTCCTCCTTCGGTAGGCTGCGTGTCTCATTGGTTCAAATGACACACACTTCCGGAAGTGTGTGTGTGTGTGTGTGTGTGTGTGGTTGATTTTGGACCCCACGAGGTTGCTGCATGGGCCCCTCACTGTTGGTGGGCTCCTTGGGAAGAGAACCCCCAAAGTAATATTTACAAGTACACACACACACACACACACACTGACACACACACACACAGACACACTGACACACACACACACACACACACACTGACACACACACACACAGACACACAGACACACTGACACACACACACACAGACACACACACTGACACACACACACACACACACACACAGACACACTCAGACACACAGACACACACACACACACACACACACTAGAGGCTGTCTCGTACAGTGAGTCTGGATGGTAGCCTTATGTTACTCTAGCTCCATCACACTGAGTGTTTCCGCCTCTCTGCAGGTGGCGCTGTTCGTCATGGCGGTGTATCTGTACCGTGCATTTGGAGAAGGCCGCGCTCTGAAACGGACCAATCTGCTGGCTGGCAGAGACCACGCCCCCACCGATGACCTGGGGGAGCCGAACTACGCCTACAATGACCAGGATGGAGCTTACATAGACCCCCATCACCTGCCTTATCACCATGACAACTTAGCACCTTATAGCTCCAGATTTGTATCCATGCATCATATATTGTGCTCATACTGTGTACTGTACTCTGATTGGATTATAGTGACACTTATACTCTGTACTTAGCTGCATATACAGTTTTTTCTGAATGCTTAAACACTAACAATGATTCTTATAGCACAATTTCTAAAACTATTAATAGTTATAGCAAAATCACTCACTGAGTTTACAAAACTAAAAACAAAAAACTGCTTTACACTCAGTTTGCACTTTTGTAACACACAATTTGCAATTGTATAAATATAATCCACTTCACAGCATCTTTTTGCTGAACTGTAAACACAACTCACTGCTTTACACACAACTTCCAAATGATCAACACACTCCTAGTAAAATTACACACATGTATGGCTGGTGTTTACACTATGTTGCCAACTGTCTGGCTACACTGTCACATGTGAGAACTGTTTTACATCATTAGTTCACTTTGCAATCAGCATGAGCTGTAAATAAGCCACAGGTAAGCTTCAGTGTGGAGAACAATGGAGGGAGAAGAAGACTGAGAAGAGTGAGAATTAGAGGAGGATGAGGACACGAGGAAGCAGGAGGAAGAGGAAGTAGTGTAAATACTAGCCATACATGTGTGTAGTTTTACTAGGAGTGTGTTGATCATTTGGAAGTTGTGTGTAAAGCAGTGAGTTGTGTTTACAGTTCAGCAAAAAGATGCTGTGAAGTGGATTATATTTATACATTTGCAAATTGTGTGTTACAAAAGTGCAAACTGAGTGTAAAGCAGTTTTTTTGCTTTTAGTTTTGTAAACTCAGTGAGTGATTTTGCTATAACTATTAATAGTTTTAGAAATTGTGCTATAAGAATCATTGTTAGTGTTTAAGCATTCAGAAAAAACTGTAATACCATCAGTGTGTAGTTGGCACATTGTGTGCTTAGTAATATGATGGTTTGTGTTAACTGTGTGGTACAAAAATACCATTTTTACAAAGGTTTGAAGAGTTAAGCAAGATGTATTAGCTTTTGCAAGAGATCTGCAATGTTTTGCTGATTTGGTGTAAGGTTGTTTTATTTGTGTGTAGAGTTTTGCACAAATTTTTTATTTTTTGTCTGAGTGCTTCGGTTTGGACAAAAGCAGCAGTTGTTTAGAGGGTGTTTTTACATTGGAAACGCATTAGGAGGGGGACAGAGAGAGCTGCAGTTAGGGGCAGTTGAGAAACATTCAGGTTGCCATGGATACAGGCAGGCAGGGCTGTACCTTTGATGACTCAGAGATCAAAGGCATACAAAGATATATAAAGGTCCACCTTTGTGCAATAAAGCTGTTGGTGGAGAGTTTCAAGGAGAGACAGCAGGAGATTTTGGAGAGTTCGTGTAAACGAAGGAAAATAATCTCAAACTGATTACTGGACTAAACTCGAGAAGAGACGGATCAGAGAGGAAGAACGAAACAGCTGCAGAGGAGGATAACATCTTTTACACATTTCTTCATACAGTCAGATTCGTGGTGAGTACCAACAGTAGTGAGTGATAAGTGCAACTTCATGGCGTTTATTCAAAGAGAGAGAAAGAGTGTGTGTGTGTCTGCACTAGGGTTGGGCGGTATCCAAATTCTGACACCGTCAAACGGCCTCCACATTTTACCCCACTGTACGTGAATACTGTGCCGTGCACGGCAGGTGAAGTGCATTATAAACTGCCTGAAACTTGACAAGCCATCTTTTTCAGTTAATATAGTTTTATTGAGGCCGTTTAAAAACGCATATAGCGAACAGACTTTTTTAAATTCCATGCTGGCAGCACACCGCGGTATTAAACTGGTATGAGCCCGTCCCGATGTGTTTCTGTTTGTGTTTGTAATTTTACCATGTTAAGAGCCTTGTGCAGTATTTATGGTAAAAAAAACACTTGTCCGGTAAACTGAAAACCTGCCGGTCACGTTTTCCGCTGCCAAGTTTTTCTAATGGAAACAATTCAAATTCTAAATGTGGGCTCAGACAGAACCAAACTTTTCAGAAACTAAACACCATCTCAGCTGAGTTCTTCTAAGGGACCCGGTCACAGGTGCGACTATAGCTCTGTCTCTCTCTGTCTCCCTCTCTCTCTCCCCCTCTCTCTCCCCCTCTCTCTCTCTCACCTCATGTTCATAAACTTTATCAAAGGTCTCCAAAAGTAAAATATATTATACATTGACATTTGTAGGAGCAGATGCATTTGGCAGATGACCCTCGTTGAAGGGCTCTCTCATAGACTCCCATGTTAAAAATGACACTGCTTAAAAAAACTGCTTAATATGTGAAAAACTTGTTGACCCGGAATGTGCTCTGTGAGATGAACATGTTGATATTTGAATGGCTGATTTTTTAGAGGGTGTTTTTACATTGGAAATGCATTAGGAGGGGACAGAGAGAGCTGATACAGTTAAACATTCAGGTTGTCATGGATACAGGCAGGCAGGCAGGGCTGATCCCACGGTGACAGGCTGACACACAAGAAGCATACAAAGCAGCCATGTTTGTAGTCTTTATCAGACTTTAAGCATTGTATCTGTCATATTGATCGTCCTTCAGCTGTATACTACTTTTCCACATTCACATCACACAGCCTGAGCTTCTTATAATCTTATGGTTTTTGGCAAGCAATCAAAATAATAATTGTTCTTTTGTTCTTGTTTTTCACCCTCTTTCTTTCTTTCTTTCTTTCTTTCTTTACTGTCCAGGAAAAAGACAGTATGGTAAACCGACTGTCAGAGGACATGTCCTCCTTAGAAAATCAGCTGTCCAAGAGCATGGCCAAGTACAGTCCGTTGGACCCCGAACAGCTGGTGGACATCTTTCTGCCAATGTGGTTAAAATCACAGGAACCACAGAAGAAAGAACGTGTCGCAGAGACACCAACACAGAGCAGGGCCAAGGTCACACATTCGGAGGACAGTGAGATGGACAGCCTCTTTGCAAGGATCAATGCAGACATCTGGTACTACCATGACCGTGAGGACTACCGGAATAGCTGGTACTACCAGGTCTGCCAGGCTGAGCGAACAAGTGTGCAGACCACCGATGGACTTGTCTCAGAGACACCAGCACAGAGTAGGGCCAAGTACAGTCCGTTGGACCCCGAACAGCTGGTAGACATCTTTCTGCCAACGTGGTTAGAATCACCGGAACCACAGAAGAAAGAACATGTCACAGAGACACCAGCACAGAGCAGGCCCACGTACAGACCGTTGGACCCCAAACAGCTGGTCGACATCTTTCTGCCAACGTGGTTAAAATCACAGGAACCACAGAAGAAAGTACGTGTCGCAGAAACACCAGCACAGAGCAGGCCCACGTACAGACCATTGGACCCCAAACAGCTGGTGGACATCTTTCTGCCAACATGGTTTAAATCACAGGAACCACAGAAGAAAGAACATGTCGCAGAGACACCAGCACAGAGCAGGGCCAAGGTCACACATTCGGAGGACAGTGAGATGGACAGCCTCTTTGCAAGGATCAATGCAGACATGTGGTACTACCATGACCGTGAGGACTACCGGAATAGCTGGTACTACCAGGTCTGCCAGGCCGAGCGAACAAGTGTGCAGACCACCGATGGACTTGTCTCAGAGACACCAGCACAGAGCAGGCCCACGTACAGACCATTGGACCCCAAACAGCTGGTGGACATCTTTCTGCCAACGTGGTTTAAATCAAAGGAACCACAGAAGAAAGTACGTGTCGCAGAGACGCCAGCACAGAGCAGGCCCACGTACAGACCGTTGGACCCCAAACAGCTGGTAGACATCTTTCTTCCAACGTGGTTTAAATCACAGGAACCACAGAAGAAAGAACGTGTCGCAGAGACACCAGCACAGAGCAGGCCCACGTACAGACCGTTGGACCCCAAACAGCTGGTGGACATCTTTCTGCCATCGTGGTTTAAATCAAAGGAACCACAGAAGAAAGAACGTGTCGCAGAGACGCCAGCACAGAGCAGGGCCAAGGTCACACATTCGGAGGACAGTGAGATGGACAGCCTCTTTGCAAGGATCAATGCAGACATGTGGTACTACCATGACCGTGAGGACTACCGGAATAGCTGGTACTACCAGGTCTGCCAGGCCGAGCGAACAAGTGTGCAGACCACCGATGGACTTGTCTCAGAGACACCAGCACAGAGCAGGGCCACGTACAGACCGTTGGACCCCAAACAGCTGGTGGACATCTTTCTGCCAACGTGGTTTAAATCACAGGAACCACAGAAGAAAGAATGTTTCGCAGAGACACCAGCACAGAGCAGGCCCACGTACAGACCGTTGGACCCCAAACAGCTGGTGGACATCTTTTTGCCAACGTGGTTTAAATCACAGGAACCACAGAAGAAAGTACGTGTCGCAGAGACACCAGCACAGAGCAGGCCCACGTACAGACCGTTGGACCCCAAACAGCTGGTGGACATCTTTTTGCCAACGTGGTTTAAATCACAGGAACCACAGAAGAAAGAACGTGTCGCAGAGACACCAGCACAGAGCAGGGCCAAGGTCACACATTCGGAGGACAGTGAGATGGACAGCCTCTTTGCAAGGATCAATGCAGACATCTGGTACTACCATGACCGTGAGGACTACCGGAAAAGCTGGTACTACCAGGTCTGCCAGGCTGAGCGACAAAGTGCGTAGACTACCAGGACCGATCCAGCCTGGGCAACCCGAAGAGTAGGGATAGTTGTGGAAAGGAGCTTTTACCATTTTTATGCATGTTTTATCCTGTTTCCTGTAATTTGATTATTTTTTGCTTTATAAATATACTTGACTTGACTTGATCTTGTTTACTTGACCTTATTTTATCTTATGAGCGCTATACGTGTGTGTGTGTGTAATCTACTGTGGCGGCAAGCCTGGTTGTAAAGTCTGACAGCAGCAGGGAGGAAGGACCTGTGGAAGCGCTCCTTCACACAGCGTGGATGGAGCAGCCTGTCACTAAAGGAGCTGCTCAGTGCTGTGCATGGGGTGGGTGGTGACAGCTTTGCCAGCATCCTCTGATCTCCCACCTCCTCCACAGGATCAAGGAGGTGGAGTCTGCTCTGGCCCTTCTTGTAAAGTGCAGCTGTGTTGTCGGTCCAGTCCAGTTTCTTGTTCAGATGAGGTCATCACAGACACACAGAGCGATCATCTACATCCTCATCATCTGCTATAAAGCTGCAACAACGATCAATGAACGGAAGTTTGAACCTTTTCAGGACGTTGTCCACTGTTTGTCCATCAAATGTCAGAATGCACTGATTGATTAATCATGGGCAATCAATCAATAATGAAACAATCATCAGCTCTAGAAAACTGCAGCATTAAGGTTTACATTTGAACACAGACTGCACATGGCGTCTATTGACTTTGTTTAAAATCATGCCAAATGTCCTGTCATACTGGGCCTCGGCCACCAGGGGGCTGCTCGTGTGACCTGCAGGCGGTCCTTTCAAATCCTGTTTTTGGTGTCGCTCTTCCTCCTGCTGTAAACCCCCCCTCCGCCTGGTGGTTCAGTCTCAGAGGCCTCCGTCCTGTGCACTGAAACCACTGCGGTGTTTTCCCTCTAACTGAAAGTGAGAGTCCGGACTTTCCTGTCAACAGAAAAACACCCCCACAGCTGATTTAAAGGTGAACAGGAGCACCATGGTAACCATGTAATACCACACCGAACCAGCAGGCGGTGCAGTGAGTCAGCACAGGCTCTACTCCGCCCTCAGTCCAATCAGAGCGGAGGATTGAGAGTCAGCAGGGCTGCTGTGTGTATAGAAGCCTCCATCAGCAGCCTGCATGCTGATCTGCTGGATGAACTTCCTCCAGTGTGAACGGGGCCTCATCAGTTTCTCCCTGCTCGCAGTCATTGTGCTACTTCCTGTGTTTGTGCTTCCAGCCGGCTGAGCAGACAGTATCTCTCCTTACAGCGTTTGTTGTGTTGGATAAACTCTAAATTATTCTATTACAAAAAAACAGTCCAAAGTAAATGAGCATGTGTCTCATTCAGCAGGTGTGAGCAAAGAAGAAGAGCTGGATGAAAAGCTTCAAGGCTGATCTGTGGGGGATGAGACCCCAAAAAGATTTAAAAAGGACTTCTAATCAGAACTCTCAGACCTCTGCGGCACACTGCTGAAATGAGCCCGAAATCAAGAACAAAGTGGAACACATCACATGGCTGACAGCAAAGTCGTTCTGTTTTAGTGCTGTGATCTGTGTGGGACTTAAAGTCAAACTGCAGATTCATTAACAACAAACAACAAATAAATATCACAGCACGGCGGTGCAGCAGATTCATAAAGACTCTTATCTTTACAGGCTCCATGCCTTCGGTGACGCCTCAGTGTGAGTTGGGTGCAGGCTAGGTTAGGCTAACAGTTTCTCCCTGCTCCCAGTCTGTGTGCACACTATCCCTGAATCCAGGCCAAGCTAAGCTAATAGCAACCTCTGTGTGCATGCAGTGCAGAAACGCTAACGCTGCTACGCCTCTGCATGGAGGCTTAGGTTGTGTTAGCTGGGATGGTGTTGTGTGGAGATTAGAGGAACGCAGCTGCTGCCCTGTTTGTCTGCAGCAGCTGATTGCTGAAAGATAAAAAACTACAAAAGTGCATCTGAGTCGCCTAAGGGTGCTCAGCACACTGCAAAAACAGCTCTACTAGAAAAAAGGAAAATATTCTTATAGTCAATCAAATTATCTTGTATCAAGCAAATGAATCTGCCAATGGGGTAAGCTTTTTTTTCTTAACAAGAATTCTTAAAATAGGCCCAAAATTCTTGGCTCTGTAAGACTAAAATGAGACTTAAAACAAGACAGAAAATCTTCAATTAATCCATTTTGTTCTAAAACAAGAAATGAAAAACCACTAATTTAAGATTAAGTAACTTAAAATTAGAATTTAAGTCTATCTACTAAATTAACTTTAGGAAATGACACCTTAATCTGAGATGGATAATAAGCATGAAGGTAGTTAAAATAAGACATCATTTCTTAAAACAGTATAACAAATATAAGTGAAGTTGTCTTAAATCAAGCCACCAAAAGTTTTTCATTCAATATTGTGTATTTAATTCAAAACAGGACCACTTTCACATTCCAAAAAACATCAACAACAAATGTGAGGAATGTGATGAACTTTTCTTTAAAAAATCAAATACAAGCTTCTACAAACAAAGGGGCTCACTCGCTCAGGGAATGACTTCCACTCACCAATCGCTTCTTTGTAGTGGGGGTCAAATCCTGCTCGTGGATTGAATGGTGAAGTACCTCTGTTTGCAGTACTGACAGGAGTGTAGAAATGGTAGGTCATGTGCAGGGCATAGTAATATGCCATGAGGTAGAGAAGTCTGTCCATGGTGAAGGTGCTCAGTGGAGTGTTTCCAACGGCGATCATGCAGTTGTCCTCAGAAACGAGCGGAACAGGAGAAGACAGGCCCTGCTGCCGCACGAACCCATCAGGATCCTCAGAAGTCTGGATGACACAAATAAATGAAGAAGATTAGAAAAGTAACATAAACTTTGACCTGGATGAGGACATTAGTGAAATTCTATGGTCACAATAAATCCCCTGCAAATGCTGAATGCAGCACAGCTAGAGCCAATGAAGTCAGTACTACATTAAGCACACTGTAGGAAACACTTCCCCTTCCCCTGGAACCATGGAAATGATCAAAGTTTATCTCAAAGTAACTAAACTAAATATAAAATGTATGAAAAACAGGAATATATTATGAACAATCTTACCGAAAGGACATGGAAAAGAGCCTCGCTGCTTGAGCCCAGTTTCTTTGGTGGCATAGTGCTGGACGGACAGAGCAGTGGCAGGGCTCTGAAGACAGCTGTGATATGCTCCACTGGTTGAATGGAAAAGGCACAATACAACGTGGTACTATAAGTAACTCTAACATAAATAATTGAGACATTATTATGTAAAAAGAACTAAATGTGTCATGACTTCACCTCCATTCAAAGTTTTTGGAGGCTTCATGGCCTTCTTCATCACACCATAAAACTGGACCTTTGAGTAGAAGCTTTTCCATCTGTTCTGCATCTAAGTGGGACCAACATTACTTACGTGATCCAGTTCCCTGAAACAAGGGTAAGCCTCTAGAATCTTTGTTGCTCTGTCTTGCTCCTGTAAGACGTCAGAGGTGATGAAGGGTCTTCGAGACTCGAATTCAAGGTTCAGCAATTGAGTTACCGCAGCTTTGTTTGGCTTTTTGGACTTGTACATTTCTTGGAGGGTCTTGTAGTGTCTTGCTTGGATTTTCTGGCTGTCCATGACATCAGCTGAACAAGCTGAAGACATTACAGGGACATTATGATGGAAAGATTTTAGTGGTGAACAGTAGAAAATGTCAAATGTAACTATTTTTCTCCAAAATGAAACCCTTACATCAAGAAATGCATGGTTATATGTTGTTATAGCTATGATATTAAAAAATGTAGCATTATAATAGGAGTTAATGGGACCTGTAGGAGCCATGAAGTTAACATGCAATTGCCTTTGTTTGTCGCTAGATGGCAGGTTAGGGTTGGTGGGTAAGGCTTAAATGAACACAGGTGATTCAGGTGAGCAGATCAGACAGGTATGGGAGCTGGGAGGTCGTACAGTTTTTACCGCCGACACGTTTTTTCTGTTTTGTAATCATGATCAAATACTTTGTTAACAATAAACGGGAACCTCAACCAAAGAGTACGATGCATCAAATGATTCATTTTGGAAATAACAGCACGTAGGAAAACAACATCCCCTGCACCCAACCGAGTGGCTGAAGGCTGGTAAAATCGGCACTACACAAGTAAAAACCTGATCTCATCGGGAGGTTGGAAAAAGGACGCGCAGAAATGCCGACTGGAGCGGTTGATCGAGTGGCAGCTTGTCTTATGGAGAACGGTAAATCATGCTCTTTAATTGAAAAGAAAAATGATTATGGACATTGAAAGAAGATAAAGGAGGCCCGGTTGGTGCATACACTAGGAGCAGATAAAGGGATTGTGTGTTTGGATCTTGTGCGCTGCCGCAGTGAGAAACTACAATGACTACGGTGTGCTGCATTCAAGTCCAATGATGAGGCTCGGACTTTTCAACGAGTTCATGGAAATTGAATGGAGTGGATGATCGTTCGCTGTGATGGTTGTATGGACAAAAACAAGCTGATATGAAATGTTTCTGTTTGAATTGGCACTCGTGATTCATTGACAATGGAGGATCAGCAACATGTTGTGGAACCTGAACGTGCCGAGGTGCAATGTGATGTTGTGGAGAAAAGATCAAGAAAGCCTACTTTTAAAGGAATCACCATAGTAGTTGAAAGGCTTCAAAGGGAAAGAAGTGCCTATTTTAAACAAGCAAACAAGTTAAAAGTACAAATCACCTCTCTTTTGGATTCTCAGGAAAATGTCCCCATTGTTTGGAAAAACTTCAAAAGTTTTGGACAAATGTGTCAGCGTGCCTCTGAACTTCATAACACATTGCTCTCTGAGTTTCCCTCATCTCCAGAGGAGGAGAAAAAGCAGAAGGCATGGTTTAAGTCAAAAAAGGATGACAATGATGCATTTATGGAAAAGATCACAATGTGGTTAAAGGACAATGGAGCTTCATGCGATGATGATGAAGAAACTGTGAATAAAAGTGCAAATATTGATGAAGATGAAGATGCAATGGGTGATGGGAATGTATTGATTGATGAAAATGATGATGATGGCAAAAGTGCAAGTAATGAGAGTCAAGTTGAAATGAATCCTGGTGACAGTGTGTCAAATGTATCAAGCAAAAAATCGAGCAAGCAAAGTCATTCTAGCAGATCATCTGTGTCTAGGACGTCATCGGCGTGCTTGAGGTTGAAATCAGAAAAAGCAGCTTTAATGGAGAAAGCCGCTGCTCTGCAAAGGAGGCATGAACTGGAGGAACAAGAAGTGGAGAAAAGCCTCCATCAGATGGAATGGACAGAGTTTCAAGATCTAGCAGCATGTTGATATGTGATCCTGCTTCATCTACACACGCTCTGATCATATAACAGCTGATTAGTCCCACTGAAGGAGACAAACTGTCTGGAAGCTCTGCACTGTCACTTAAAATAAAATGTAGAATAATGTAATAAAAGGTAATTATTTTTGACTTCCGGTTGAGTAACCATGATGTAGGCAGCACAAACGCAGGGCTCCTCGGTCTACGAGAACAACGCCGTATTTTTTCAAAGAATTTTTAAGTAATAACGACAAAAAGTGAAGAGGCGTTTACAATATGCCCAGGAAAAGCAGGAAGATCAGTCTCCTCCCTCAGCTCAGCTCATCCATCATCAGGGTCATGGCGGCTGCTGTGAGCAGCACTCATCTGTTTTGACTGGTTTTTGTTTTTTTGATTTTTTTCTTCCTTGTTATTATAGTTTATATGTATAAACTATACACGTATGCACAAAACGTACTTTACTTGTTCTGACACTACAATCGATGTTATCTCACTGTTTTGTTATCATTTCTATAGCTGAGTTTACATATATTCTTTGTCATATCACCATGCTGTAGTGGTGCACCATCTACACCATCTAGAATGCTACACACTCACACCAGTGTAGTGTAGGGCCGGTAGTGCACCATGCTGTAGTCCAGGAGTCCACTTCCTCTGTAAGAAACCTTTCTGATTATAAATATGCTGTTCAAACAGGAAGATATAAGGTGAGGACGTGCATTTAAGAATCCTCTGAATATGTGGATGTATTTCCTCAGGGTTTAGTTAAGCTATTTTTAATGAAACCCTTCAGTGATGGAGTTGCTGCAGCTCTGTGATGTCATCCGTGACGACACGTTACCGGAGCTGGGAGTCCGACTGGAAGATCATGAAGGTAACGGCCTTCAGCTCAGACACAGAACCCTGCTGGCTGCTGAGGAGGGCAGCAGAAAGCAGGCAGAGGGAGACAGGTGAACTGACAGGCTGACTACGTTGCAGGCCTGCCCACGGTGGTGAAGCTGGTGGACAAGCAGACATTACTGAAGGAGAGAGAGGAGAAGAAAAAGGTAAGAGACAGCATGGGTCCGTACTTTAGATCGGAGGTAATTCCTCCCAGTTAGGTGACACTTAATAATGAGAACATGAGGTTTAGGGTGGTGAGATGCTGCTCATCCCACTTCTCCCAGTCTCCAGCCTGCAGCTGTGATCAGACACATGAGCTGAGCTGTTTCTTCACAGATGGAGGAGGAGAAGAGGAGGAACAAGGAGGAGGCTGCCAGGAGGAAACAGGAGCAGGAGGTCCGTGTGTTCCAGAAGCTTTGACCTCCTCGGTTTGTGAGCAGGATTCTCATGTGTTCTCAAAAAATAATGCCTCAGCCACCTAACTTTTGTTTTGTGGAAAACAACTCACTTTTTGTGTTTTCTTCATAAAACATTACTGTTGCATCAAGTAATCAAACCTCCATTTAAAGGGTTAAATTCCTCAAAATGATTTAATGTTTGGTAGTTTTGAGCAGGGCTGAAGTTGTTTAACATATTTATGCAGAAGAAAGCAGAAAAAAAACATTAATCTGTTAAGTTTTTATAGCGTTTTTTTGTAAGTGGACATTTTTGAGTCCCCAATGACGCCCGAGGGTTAAGTAAATAAACTAAAGTAAGGCTAAATTGACATGGAATAACAGACATGCAATGAACAGAACATAAAATGAATGGTGGATGTAATGGCAAACATAGACCCTTATATGAACGAGTGGAACAGTGTAATAATGTAATAATGTAACAGGTACCACATGGATCGGTGAGGTGGTACTCGTGTGCAAGTGGTGCAAGATGGAGTAAACAGTGCAAATAGTCGTCATTGTGCAGTGACTATACTAAAGTGACCTTCTGAAGTGACAGTGCAGAGCAGTGCATTAATTACTGTTCAACAGTCCAACAGCAGAGGGGAAGAAGCTGTTCTTGTGGTGTGAGGTTCTGGTCCGAATGGACCGTAACCTCCTGCCTGAGGGGAGTGGCTCAAAGAGTCCGTGTCCAGGGTGAGAAAGGTCAGCTGTGATCCGACCTGCACGCCTCAGAGTCCTGGAGACGTACAGGTCCTCGATAGATGGCAGGCTGCAGCCGATCACCTTCTCAGCAGAGCGCACCACACGCTGCAGTCTGTGCCCGTCCCTGGCAGTGGCCCCAGCGTACCACACTGTGATGGAGGAGGTGAGGATGGACTCAATGATGGCCGTGTAGAACTGAACCATCATCCTGGCTGGCACCTTGAGTTTCCTCAGCTGCCGCAGGAAGTACATCCTCTGCTGGGCCTTTTTGATGAGGGAGCTGATGGTGAGCTCCCACTTGAGGTCCTGGGTGATGGTGGTACCCAGGAAGCGGAAAGGGTCCACTGTGGAGATGGGGGTGTCTGTCAGGGTGAGGGGGGGTGATGGAGCTGGCACTTTCCGAAAGTCTACTGTCATCTCCACTGTCTTCTGGGCATTCAGCTCCAGGTTGTTGTCAGCAAACCAGGACACCAGACGGTCCACCTCCCTCCTGTCCAGACTCATCCCCGTCTGAGATGAGTCCAATGAGGGTGGTGTCGTCAGCAAACTTAATCAGCTTGACAGACTGGTGGCTGGAGGTGCAGCAGGTGGTGTACAGGGAGAAGAGCAGAGGGGAAAGTACACAGCCTTGGGGGGTACCGGTGCTGATGGTCCTTGTGTCCGAGACATTCATCCCCAGCCTCACATGCTGTCTCCTGTCTGTCAGGAAGTCAGTGATCCACCGGCAGATGGAGTCTGGAACATGCAGCAGGGACAGCTTGTCTTGGAGGAGAGCTGGGCGGATTGTGTTGAAAGCAGAGCTGAAGTCCACAAACAGGATCCTAGCATTGGTTCCCGGGGAGTCCAGATGCTGCAGGATGTAGTGAAGGGTCAGGTTGACAGCATCGTCCACAGATCTGTTAGCTCTGTAGGCGAACTGCAGGGGGTCCAGGAGGGGTAAAATAAAAATGAATAACTACAGAAAGTCTCCGCAGCGTTTTAATAGGTCACTGTCATTCATAGTTTGGAGAAGGTTTCTCTCCATTTAAGGAACTCGTTAATATAACTAATTATAATAAATACACAAAGCTGGAGTGGGTAGTTTTATCACTGCTCTAAGCTCACCTCTCTTTGTGCCCCCCTTCCTCCAACTGTGGTTCTTTGGTGCGGAGGCACATTCTAGCAGGGATGGCACCGTGCTCTCATCTTCTGACCCCTGTGCATGTGGAACACTGGCGCCTGCATGCAGCAAAGGTTTACTGAAGCAGCATATGTGATAGCAAGCAATTCACAATAATCAAAGATTTGTTTTAATATATGGCATGTGTGTCTTTTAAAGATGATTGAAAAACAACAATGTGGAAGTACCTTCTTGCAGCGATGTCATGTTGTCCTCAGCTTCCAACTCATGATCCTCACTGGCATCTGGGTGCATAAAACAGTCATTACAAATACATTTGGAGTGCCACAGGAATGAGTATTCAGACTTGCTATGTAGAAAGGAATAAAATATTCTATTAAAGCACATAACCAAATATTATACTATACTTAAATGTGTCTAGAACAGTCGACACAGTTTTTGTAGCACAATGTGCAGTCCATGGTAACTTTCTCCATTTTGCCATTATGGCTTCCTGTAGCGTGCTAAATAAAAATTCTATGTGAACATAGGCTATAAGGGCTGCATGAACTGGTAGGATTACATTATAAAACCATGCAAATACTACTCAGACCTTTCTATTCAAAAAAGATGCTTGGCAACGTGTAATAAGTAGTACTTCTTGCAATCAGTAGGCCAAGCAAAATCCACAGGCAGTCCAGTATTTAGATCAAATGAATAATTCACAGCCAGTTAAAAAACCTCACCCATATCTTCTGCGTCCTCTTGTGAACACCTCTCCATGTCAGCAGTCTCTAAAATGGTAATTGATAGAGATCAATCAAGAGTACACAAACATCCAACTCTGAAATATTGACCCTAGATAGCAGTTAAATGGACAACATCAAAACATTCACGTATCAAAATATAGTACAGTAGGTATACTGTTTACATCAAGGTGAATTTCATCCAGACTCTTTCCTTTGTATTCTCCCAGGCGTCCCTGTTCCATTGCAAGAAGAACTTTGCTTATTTTTGCTAGTTGGAGGGTGCCCTCTGGAAGCCAGTAGTGTGTTCTGTGGACTTCGATGTTATGCCCAAGAAAGTCAGCTAACTGGTCAAGTTCTGTTGTCTTGAGATTCAGAACAGTGGATAGGGTGGCAATGTGTTTCCTGAGCTTTGTTGAGGTTAGTGCTTTTGGATTCTTTATGCCATTACATTCATTCACCAACTGTCTTATGCAGTCAGAACCCCTGAGATAATGGACAGACTGTGGCAAAGCAAATAATCTGTTTTCATCCAGCACTCCACATTCTTCTCGCTTCTCAGTCAGAGCATCTAGTGATTCTCTCATGAGAGGAGTGAGGAGAACAGGAACTTTCCTTCCTCTTTTTCCCACAATGGTTATCCGAACAAAATGTTTGCAAAGCTTCTGCTCAAGAGCTGTAAGGGCCAAGTTCACATCATCATGCGTTTCTGACATGTCCTTTGACAAGTACACAGACAGAGGCGTTCTGGATAGCTCACCCGCTCTCCGGCGATTGAAGAGGATAACTTGTGCTAGGGTCACTTTAGCAAGGTCTTTCCAGTTTGAGGGTGAAGGCTCTTCGGTGAGGGTATTCAAGTGTTGCTGCTGTTTCTCTGATAAAAAGCAATGGAGATTCTGGACATCCTGAGTGAATGGGAGGAGTTGAGGAGAATTCCACTTGGTTTGGTCAAGTTGAGTTAGTGCTTGACTTGCAATGTCAAATTTCCAACTTTCTTGGTATAGCTGTGCAAATTCATCAGCATCTTGGACAGCTTGTTTATCTTTTGTCTTCAATCCTTCCGACTTTATAAACATGGCCAAAGAACGCAAGCTGTGTCCAACTTTGCGAGCAAGAGATGGACGGTGAAATTTGCCAGTTTTTCATTGAACCCAGCCAGGGATCGTGCAGCAGAGACAACATGACTGTACTGTTCAGGTTTTATGAGGTCTTTGACAGTCTTCACAGGTGCAACCTTTTTTGCTTCCAGTAGCAGTCTGCCAAGTTCTCTCAACTTTTGTCGAATATGCTGGTGTTGGCTAGTTACCCTCTCATTCTTGGTAAAGAGTCTGCACCCATACTCCAGAATGCATGGGTCTTCCTTTATTGCAACTGCAATATTGTCTTGATTCATGTCACTTAAGAACTTCCACTATGCTTCACCAAGTCCAAGTGGAGCAGGTTCAGTAAAAGCACACAATGCCTGGACTCTAGTTTTACCTTGTGATGATTTACCCTTAGGCTTGAATTTGCAGACCTGAAAATGTCGCCACATCACTCTTTTTGTGAACAATCCATAGCAGTACACACAATGTGTAAATTCTTGTCCTTTCATCTTTTCTTTGGTTGTTTCCATGGGATCATTTTTCCTCTGTGGGATTCCAAAACTTCAATGTTATGCTCAAAGTTGCCTTTATTTCGGATATAATCTAATTGGAGTCGCCTTTCTTTTGAGTTTTTTGGCAAACTTAAAGCTTTGACAACTTACGAATTAAATGTCTTGACATTTTTTGAACCTGTTGTCCACAGTAGAAGCAGTGATGTTTCTTGTTATAACTTCTGGAACCATCTTCTTTTTTCAAAGCTGGATTAACGTACACGGATGGCTCTTCTACCATTTCATCTTCATTAGCATGTGCTGTGACAATAGGAAATCTTTGTGTGGAATCAGGTTCTGTTTCAAATCTTCCGTACTGCCTAGACTCACACTGGGGCTGACTGGAGGACTTTGTTCTCATCCGACTTGTAGAATCAACTTTGTCCTTTTTCTTATTTTCCATGGACAACTCCATGCTGCTGTCACTGTCTGTGCTTTCCTCCCTGAAATGTGGAATATACTCCTCTTCACTACCTCCGCTTGTATTGTCTGATTCTACAAGAGACTTTTGAAAAAAGAAAACTCAAGTTAATAACTGAGCCTCCACTTAGTTTGTCATGTATGACAACCTATCTACATTTCAGTTATATGCTGCAATATCAGAATTTCTTAAAACCCTAAAAGGAATCAATCAGAACAGTACAGTAAAGTCAATATAGATCCTAACACGTATCATTCACAAAATACCATGCCTATGCTTTTTACAAACTACAGAACAAATATAAAGATTGTAAAAGCATGTGTGTTCTGTTGGTCCGCTTTAATTATAAAATGAAGGGGGAAAGAAAAGGCCTACCGGGTGCCAACAACTTCTCTTTGGCCTTTGTGAAGCAATTTCAGAGTTTGATGTGGAAGGGTGAGCATCGTCATCATCACTTGAATCATAGAGAGCATTGGAGCATGGCATTTCATCCATCTGCAAAACAGTTGTCAAGATATTTTTAATCATTTCATTCTTAATGTAATAAAAAATATTACATTGGGAAAAGTGAGAAATGGCCATTAACACATACCAGAATACTTTTTGTCATCCTAAGCTTTGGAACAGCTTCATTGTATGAGTGCAGACTGAATCTATCTTTATTGAATCATCATCAGTTTCAAGCACAACACTCTTATCTGAGTCAGACACAGATTTAGCAACATCTGACACTGCATCTTTCTGCAAAACAGAGACACATGCAGATGTGGTTCATGACTTTCCTTACATCAAGGAAATCCATAGGTTTTTGAAATTCTTCTCTAGTCAATATTATGTATTTAATGTATCTGAGGCTTACCAAAATGTCTGTCATTCTTTTGTTTTGAACAACTTCATTACAGTGTGAAGTCAAAGGGTGGTCTGTGCCACAGCCTTCATCTGTATCCTCACTATCAGAGTACTCCACAAGTGAAAACTTGGAAACCATAAACTAAATATGAATAAAAAAAGAATATACCTTAAAAATGAACGTAGAAAAAGGTAAGTGATAAGACAACTGTTCTCCAAACAGCTAATTAATGCATGGTCTATGGCTCGTGTGGAAGCAACTTTTCATATCACGTTTGCCTTACAATTAATCTGGTAACATGCCTTTTACAAGAGTTATGAGCAAGTCCCTTAACAGTATCAGAGATGCAATGGATCACATACTAAATACCCTGTAGATATTAGATGTGATAGTTGGGAGTTGAGCTTAACATAATCTGAGATTTGACACTACCATGCATTTAGGAAAATACTTGGACTATCATAAAAAAGAGCTCCATAAGGAAAATCAAAAGTACAAGTTCTTGGTGTAAAGTGGCCCTACAAAGCTAGAAAGATCAAAATTGTGTGTGACGTGAGAGAGGCCCCACAAGTTGAGAACATCCCAAATCATGAAGAGGTCAGGAGGACCCCACATGGGCCAAAATAGAAACACAGTGTGTGAGCCTGCGATGTCTCGGAGCAAATATAAGACATTGCAATGGACTACAGTATAAACACAGCATTAGACATACAACAGACTGGGAAGTGGTGAATTATGCTTATTATAATTTACAGTTTGACACTGTCAGGTTTTTCAGTACTGATGTAAAATAACTTCTAATTACATCCATACGGGAGAAACATGGAAAACAAGTGTGTGATGTTGTGATGCTGATGTGAAAATCACTTCGCACCCAGGGGCCCCATAAGGGCCAAAATAGAAACACAGAGTGTGTGAGTCTGAGACGTTTACCAGGAAAAGCAATACAAACACCTTCCCATCTAAACAAAGATACCAGACAGAACACAGCCACAGCCATAAAAGAAAGAATCTGCATTACCTGTGTGCTGACATCATCTTTGTGTGAATCTCCATGTGAAGTGTGATCTGTGGAGGACATCCCCAGATCAGCTGCCCCAGCAGGAGCCTGCTTGTTGGTCACCTGAAGCAGGGCTCTAGACTAACTTTTTGCACTGGTTGCACCGGTGCGCCTAACCTTTTTTTCTTGGGTGCACCGGCACAAAAGTTAGGTGCACCGCATCACACATCACACAGCAGTTTGTTTTTTAAATGCTGTCCATATATGTTATGGATCAGGCCTTAACTTGACACCTATCCTAACGCAGAAGTTCTTTTCATCTTCTCTCATCATCTGCAGCTACATCTACTGTTTACCTGACGGCCTCGCAGGGCTGTAGCCAAAGTTTTAGAAATACTGAGGTCCAAAAATTGATCTCTAGGAAATATGAACGGGCTTAATAATAACATATCATCCTAAACTGACTTTGGACCTTGTTTAATGAACACAGGTAAATAAAAATAAACAAATACATGTACCGATAGTACTCATTCAAATTATGGACAAACTATCCAACAAGTCTGCCTGTCAGAAATCCATGATGAAGATTCAAAGTTACAGCACTCTTCATTTCCCTGTTTGCTTTCTCTCTGTATTTTCTGGCTGTCGCTCCTCACTTATCTATCTGGCAATGGGAATTAAAAATTATTTAAATTATATACACCTTTATTTATTTAATAGCTGTGATTGAGATTCACGTTTCTAATGCAGCTACAGTACTTCTTCTCTCATCTTCCTCACCTCTTCCTCTCTGCCTCTGTCTCCTCTCTTTCTAAAGCTGAGCTCCAGCTGACAGACTCTTCATTCTGTCTGTTACAGTTTAGCTGTATGCAGACATCATACTGGCAGACAATGCTCCACTATAGCAGGATAATAACAATACTTTTTAAATGGGCGTTCGTCATGTAACCATGTTCTATAACTCCTTAAAACCAGCTGACTGCTGTCATTCAGAGTGACTCAGCCTTCATGGATGAACCTCACAGGTCAGATAACACTGTCCTCAGACCTGCTGTTCAGTCTGTTATGATGCTACGAGCACGTCACGCCCCCTCCCTGAACATGACCGGCTCGTTATCATCACTCATTCAGGTCAACAGCAAATTATCAAAACCCGCATAGTAGCAACAAATCCTGCTCCTCCGCTGCATGTTCACTTAAACTGCAGTTTCTGCAGCGAAACGTCTTTAATACCTGTCTGTCTGTGTGCGCGCTGCGCGCTGCAGTCAGAGGGCCGTATGAGTTCTGCACACACGTTTTAAAAAGTCCGGGCCGAAACGGACTTTGTTCTCGTCACCTTGGGAACACGAACAGATCTCTCTGTTCTCGTGCTGCATGGAACAAGCTTTATCACACAGCATCCGCTCTGCGCAGCATATGTCCGCGTTCTTCTTCTGAATTTTCGGTCTCTGCTGAGAGCAGACACGTTTTCAAAGATACACACACGGAGGTCCCTCCCTTCACCGTCTCTGATTGGTTCAGACCACGATATGAGCCCAATGTGTGTCTGTTGTTGGAGACTTTTGAGAGTCGCGGAGAATGTATCTCCCTCTTACAGCTGGTCGTACTGGTGCGACCTCTGATATTTTTTGGTTGCACCTTTGAGAAATTAGGTCGCATGTGCGCCCAAAATGGTCGCACTCTAGAGCCCTGTGAAGTCAGATTAAAGATTAGCAGTGATAGTTAGCTCATGTGAAAGTTTTTTCAGCATATATAAGACAATGCAACTCACTACAGTATAAATACCCCTTTAAACACCACACAGATAGATGTTTAATCTAACTCACCTTTTCACGCCAAGGCCACTTGGAATCACCAGAGTTGAAATCAGTTTCAGTTCCAATTTCTATGGCCTGAACAGCAAAGAGGCACAAATGTGGCCTGTCCTTTACTATTATCTTTTTTATTACACAGTTTGGTGATTTGTGGTTGTCATTCACTAATCTTCCCAGGGATCCATCTTCTTTGGATGCATCAATACTAAAAGCCAGAGAAATAAAGTGAACCTTTGAAATCATGTAATACTGAATCATGTAATCATGATGTGTAATCATGATGTGTTATGTGCTATTTAATGTAAAAACATTAAATAGCACATAACACAGAGGTCAACTTAAACTGTAGGATAACACTACACAGATAAATCTCTTCTCATGTCTCAAACATGTCAACACTGCTTCATTTGTTCATCCATCAGTTATTTAAAATATTTGACTCATGAGTTAATAAGAATTGCCTGAATCTCTACACAACATGTGATTTGCTTACCACCAGCGGTGATTCTGCCATTCAAATTCATACAGAAATGTACTCTCTTTCTCTGAGTAGTGTCTTGACTGGCATTCTTCCACTGATATGAGTTCACCCCTGTACTCCAGTACAAAAGCCCCTGGTTCAATGGTCTGGGCTGCAAACACTCCTCTTCCTATAGAGGCATTTTAATAGAAATACTGAGCCAACACTTAATTATAGACCATATAATCATACTAAAATAACAACTCCATACCTTTATTACTGTCAATAAATGTTTGTATGCAACCTGACTTGTCACTGGAAGACTGAATGTACACCTTTGCTTCTTCAGCAGGCCGAATCCTTTCCTTCCTTTTGATCATTATGGCTCATATCATTACATAGATAACCATAGTACCAATGAAAACAGCTATGCCCTCTCTGAGACAGAGGTTTATATTGATATTAAACCAATTTAATTCAACCTGAATGTATCTACAATATTATTAAAAGAGAAACATCAGATCCATACCAAAGGTACAAGGTAGTCAAATGATGCTTCTCCATCTGTAACACTGGACTGGTACCCACTGTCAGAACACTGATGTGGCACTAAGTGAGCCAGCAGGTTAAACACTGTTTACTCACATTTGTGCTCATACAAAGTCAGGAGTTCACAGCATGTGCACCAGAAAAAACATCCCTAGCAAACCAAGTTACATACATCAATAAATGCTATTCATAGACTCATATTACAGACTGCTTTGATTGAACTGTTCCTGATTAATGTGCTTTGCTGTGCATATATGGCAGTGCAGCAGTAGCTAGCGGAAGAAGCTAACGGAAGTAGCTAGCGACTTTTAGCCCACAGTAAAGGCTAGCGATTTGTAGCCGACAGTAAAATGCATTGATAGATACCAGACAGTAGACGTTATTTGGAAGAAGTAGCTGACATACGAGCTATAAATCTATGTAATTGCACTTCAGCTGCAGGCGATGCAGTAGTATCTAGTGGAAGAAGCTAGCATGTGGAGCTAGCGTGTTTTAGCCGACAGCAGAAGCTACCAATTTGTAGTAAAAGTTACTGATAAGTACCTCACAACAGAAGTTAGTAGCGAGAAGTAGCTGATATATGAGTGCAGCTCAGCTGCAGGCAGAGTCCAGAGAAAGACGTAAAATCACAGAAAGAGTCAAATGAAGCAAACCTACCTGTCGCTGTTGACATTAACGTTGATATCACTCCGCTGGTACCAAGCGGAATAAGAAAATAGGCCCATGTCTCGAACTGGCAATGCCAGAAGTGAAGTAGCCTATCAAATGTCCTCCTTCGGTAGGCTGCGTGTCTCATTGGTTCAAATGACACACACTTCCGGAAGTGTGTGTGTGTGTGTGTGTGTGTGTGTGGTTGATTTTGGACCCCACGAGGTTGCTGCATGGGCCCCTCACTGTTGGTGGGCTCCTTGGGAAGAGAACCCCCAAAGTAATATTTACAAGTACACACACACACACACACACACTGACACACACACACACAGACACACTGACACACACACACACACACACACACTGACACACACACACACAGACACACAGACACACTGACACACACACACACAGACACACACACTGACACACACACACACACACACACAGACACACTCAGACACACAGACACACACACACACACACACACACTAGAGGCTGTCTCGTACAGTGAGTCTGGATGGTAGCCTTATGTTACTCTAGCTCCATCACACTGAGTGTTTCCGCCTCTCTGCAGGTGGCGCTGTTCGTCATGGCGGTGTATCTGTACCGTGCATTTGGAGAAGGCCGCGCTCTGAAACGGACCAATCTGCTGGCTGGCAGAGACCACGCCCCCACCGATGACCTGGGGGAGCCGAACTACGCCTACAATGACCAGGATGGAGCTTACATAGACCCCCATCACCTGCCTTATCACCATGACAACTTAGCACCTTATAGCTCCAGATTTGTATCCATGCATCATATATTGTGCTCATACTGTGTACTGTACTCTGATTGGATTATAGTGACACTTATACTCTGTACTTAGCTGCATATACAGTTTTTTCTGAATGCTTAAACACTAACAATGATTCTTATAGCACAATTTCTAAAACTATTAATAGTTATAGCAAAATCACTCACTGAGTTTACAAAACTAAAAACAAAAAACTGCTTTACACTCAGTTTGCACTTTTGTAACACACAATTTGCAATTGTATAAATATAATCCACTTCACAGCATCTTTTTGCTGAACTGTAAACACAACTCACTGCTTTACACACAACTTCCAAATGATCAACACACTCCTAGTAAAATTACACACATGTATGGCTGGTGTTTACACTATGTTGCCAACTGTCTGGCTACACTGTCACATGTGAGAACTGTTTTACATCATTAGTTCACTTTGCAATCAGCATGAGCTGTAAATAAGCCACAGGTAAGCTTCAGTGTGGAGAACAATGGAGGGAGAAGAAGACTGAGAAGAGTGAGAATTAGAGGAGGATGAGGACACGAGGAAGCAGGAGGAAGAGGAAGTAGTGTAAATACTAGCCATACATGTGTGTAGTTTTACTAGGAGTGTGTTGATCATTTGGAAGTTGTGTGTAAAGCAGTGAGTTGTGTTTACAGTTCAGCAAAAAGATGCTGTGAAGTGGATTATATTTATACATTTGCAAATTGTGTGTTACAAAAGTGCAAACTGAGTGTAAAGCAGTTTTTTTGCTTTTAGTTTTGTAAACTCAGTGAGTGATTTTGCTATAACTATTAATAGTTTTAGAAATTGTGCTATAAGAATCATTGTTAGTGTTTAAGCATTCAGAAAAAACTGTAATACCATCAGTGTGTAGTTGGCACATTGTGTGCTTAGTAATATGATGGTTTGTGTTAACTGTGTGGTACAAAAATACCATTTTTACAAAGGTTTGAAGAGTTAAGCAAGATGTATTAGCTTTTGCAAGAGATCTGCAATGTTTTGCTGATTTGGTGTAAGGTTGTTTTATTTGTGTGTAGAGTTTTGCACAAATTTTTTATTTTTTGTCTGAGTGCTTCGGTTTGGACAAAAGCAGCAGTTGTTTAGAGGGTGTTTTTACATTGGAAACGCATTAGGAGGGGGACAGAGAGAGCTGCAGTTAGGGGCAGTTGAGAAACATTCAGGTTGCCATGGATACAGGCAGGCAGGGCTGTACCTTTGATGACTCAGAGATCAAAGGCATACAAAGATATATAAAGGTCCACCTTTGTGCAATAAAGCTGTTGGTGGAGAGTTTCAAGGAGAGACAGCAGGAGATTTTGGAGAGTTCGTGTAAACGAAGGAAAATAATCTCAAACTGATTACTGGACTAAACTCGAGAAGAGACGGATCAGAGAGGAAGAACGAAACAGCTGCAGAGGAGGATAACATCTTTTACACATTTCTTCATACAGTCAGATTCGTGGTGAGTACCAACAGTAGTGAGTGATAAGTGCAACTTCATGGCGTTTATTCAAAGAGAGAGAAAGAGTGTGTGTGTGTCTGCACTAGGGTTGGGCGGTATCCAAATTCTGACACCGTCAAACGGCCTCCACATTTTACCCCACTGTACGTGAATACTGTGCCGTGCACGGCAGGTGAAGTGCATTATAAACTGCCTGAAACTTGACAAGCCATCTTTTTCAGTTAATATAGTTTTATTGAGGCCGTTTAAAAACGCATATAGCGAACAGACTTTTTTAAATTCCATGCTGGCAGCACACCGCGGTATTAAACTGGTATGAGCCCGTCCCGATGTGTTTCTGTTTGTGTTTGTAATTTTACCATGTTAAGAGCCTTGTGCAGTATTTATGGTAAAAAAAACACTTGTCCGGTAAACTGAAAACCTGCCGGTCACGTTTTCCGCTGCCAAGTTTTTCTAATGGAAACAATTCAAATTCTAAATGTGGGCTCAGACAGAACCAAACTTTTCAGAAACTAAACACCATCTCAGCTGAGTTCTTCTAAGGGACCCGGTCACAGGTGCGACTATAGCTCTGTCTCTCTCTGTCTCCCTCTCTCTCTCCCCCTCTCTCTCCCCCTCTCTCTCTCTCACCTCATGTTCATAAACTTTATCAAAGGTCTCCAAAAGTAAAATATATTATACATTGACATTTGTAGGAGCAGATGCATTTGGCAGATGACCCTCGTTGAAGGGCTCTCTCATAGACTCCCATGTTAAAATGACACTGCTTAAAAAACTGCTTAATATGTGAAAAACTTGTTGACCCGGAATGTGCTCTGTGAGATGAACATGTTGATATTTGAATGGCTGATTTTTTAGAGGGTGTTTTTACATTGGAAATGCATTAGGAGGGGACAGAGAGAGCTGATACAGTTAAACATTCAGGTTGTCATGGATACAGGCAGGCAGGCAGGGCTGATCCCACGGTGACAGGCTGACACACAAGAAGCATACAAAGCAGCCATGTTTGTAGTCTTTATCAGACTTTAAGCATTGTATCTGTCATATTGATCGTCCTTCAGCTGTATACTACTTTTCCACATTCACATCACACAGCCTGAGCTTCTTATAATCTTATGGTTTTTGGCAAGCAATCAAAATAATAATTGTTCTTTTGTTCTTGTTTTTCACCCTCTTTCTTTCTTTCTTTCTTTCTTTCTTTCTTTACTGTCCAGGAAAAAGACAGTATGGTAAACCGACTGTCAGAGGACATGTCCTCCTTAGAAAATCAGCTGTCCAAGAGCATGGCCAAGTACAGTCCGTTGGACCCCGAACAGCTGGTGGACATCTTTCTGCCAATGTGGTTAAAATCACAGGAACCACAGAAGAAAGAACGTGTCGCAGAGACACCAACACAGAGCAGGGCCAAGGTCACACATTCGGAGGACAGTGAGATGGACAGCCTCTTTGCAAGGATCAATGCAGACATCTGGTACTACCATGACCGTGAGGACTACCGGAATAGCTGGTACTACCAGGTCTGCCAGGCTGAGCGAACAAGTGTGCAGACCACCGATGGACTTGTCTCAGAGACACCAGCACAGAGTAGGGCCAAGTACAGTCCGTTGGACCCCGAACAGCTGGTAGACATCTTTCTGCCAACGTGGTTAGAATCACCGGAACCACAGAAGAAAGAACATGTCACAGAGACACCAGCACAGAGCAGGCCCACGTACAGACCGTTGGACCCCAAACAGCTGGTGGACATCTTTCTGCCAACGTGGTTAAAATCACAGGAACCACAGAAGAAAGTACGTGTCGCAGAAACACCAGCACAGAGCAGGCCCACGTACAGACCATTGGACCCCAAACAGCTGGTGGACATCTTTCTGCCAACATGGTTTAAATCACAGGAACCACAGAAGAAAGAACATGTCGCAGAGACACCAGCACAGAGCAGGGCCAAGGTCACACATTCGGAGGACAGTGAGATGGACAGCCTCTTTGCAAGGATCAATGCAGACATGTGGTACTACCATGACCGTGAGGACTACCGGAATAGCTGGTACTACCAGGTCTGCCAGGCCGAGCGAACAAGTGTGCAGACCACCGATGGACTTGTCTCAGAGACACCAGCACAGAGCAGGCCCACGTACAGACCATTGGACCCCAAACAGCTGGTGGACATCTTTCTGCCAACGTGGTTTAAATCAAAGGAACCACAGAAGAAAGTACGTGTCGCAGAGACGCCAGCACAGAGCAGGCCCACGTACAGACCGTTGGACCCCAAACAGCTGGTAGACATCTTTCTTCCAACGTGGTTTAAATCACAGGAACCACAGAAGAAAGAACGTGTCGCAGAGACACCAGCACAGAGCAGGCCCACGTACAGACCGTTGGACCCCAAACAGCTGGTGGACATCTTTCTGCCATCGTGGTTTAAATCAAAGGAACCACAGAAGAAAGAACGTGTCGCAGAGACGCCAGCACAGAGCAGGGCCAAGGTCACACATTCGGAGGACAGTGAGATGGACAGCCTCTTTGCAAGGATCAATGCAGACATGTGGTACTACCATGACCGTGAGGACTACCGGAATAGCTGGTACTACCAGGTCTGCCAGGCCGAGCGAACAAGTGTGCAGACCACCGATGGACTTGTCTCAGAGACACCAGCACAGAGCAGGGCCACGTACAGACTGTTGGACCCCAAACAGCTGGTGGACATCTTTCTGCCAACGTGGTTTAAATCACAGGAACCACAGAAGAAAGAATGTTTCGCAGAGACACCAGCACAGAGCAGGCCCACGTACAGACCGTTGGACCCCAAACAGCTGGTGGACATCTTTTTGCCAACGTGGTTAAATCACAGGAACCACAGAAGAAAGTACGTGTCGCAGAGACACCAGCACAGAGCAGGCCCACGTAGAGAACCGGTGGACCCCAAACAGCTGGTGGAATCTTTTTGCCAACGTGGTTTTAAATCACAGGAACACAGAAGAAAGAACGTGTCGCAGAGACACCAGCACAGAGCAGGGCCAAGGTCACACATTCGGAGGACAGTGAGATGGACAGCCTCTTTGCAAGGATCATGCAGACATCTGGTACTACCATGACCGTGAGGACTACGGAAAAGCTGTACTACCAGGTCTGCCAGGCTGAGCGACAAAGTGCGTAGACTACCAGTGACCGATCCAGCCTGGGCAACCGAAGAGTAGGGAAGTTGTGGAAGAGCTTTACCATTTTTATGCATGTTTTATTCCTGTTCCTGTAATTTGATTATTTTTGCTTTATAAATATACTTGACTTGACTTGATCTTGTTTACTTGACCTTATTTTATTTATGAGCGCTATACTGTGTGGTGTGTGTAATCTACTGTGGCGGCAAGCCTGGTTGTAAAGTCTGACAGCAGCAGGGAGGAAGGACCTGTGGAAGCGCTCCTTCACCAGCGTGGATGGAAGCAGCCTGTCACTAAAGGAGCTGCTCAGTGCTGTGCATGGGGTGGGTGGTGACAGCTTTGCCAGCATCCTCTGATCTCCCACCTCCTCCACAGGATCAAGGAGGTGGAGTCTGCTCTGGCCCTTCTTGTAAAGTGCAGCTGTGTTGTCGGTTCCAGTCCAGTCTTGTTCAGATGAGGTCATCACAGACACACAGCGCGATCATCTCATCCTCATCATCTGCTATAAAGCTGCAACAACGATCAATGAACGGAAGTTTGAACCTTTTCAGGACGTTGTCCACTGTTTGTCCATCAAATGTCAGAATGCACTGATTGATTAATCATGGGCAATCAATCAATAATGAAACAATCATCAGCTCTAGAAAACTGCAGCATTAAGGTTTACATTTGAACACAGACTGCACATGGCGTCTATTGACTTTGTTTAAAATGCCAAATGTCCTGTCATACTGGGCCTCGGCCACCAGGGGGCTGCTCGTGTGACCTGCAGGCGGTCCTTTCAAATCCTGTTTTTGGTGTCGCTCTTCCTCCTGCTGTAAACCCCCCCTCCGCCTGGTGGTTCAGTCT
>NW_021144720.1:0-68445 GCF_900634625.1 Parambassis ranga
GGGCATAAAGGTAATGTTTTTCAGTGAAACATGCATATTCAATAATCACAAGTGGAGGGCGTATACGAAACTAAAACATTGAAGCTCTCCAGTCACATCAAAGATGTGAGTGTGTGTGTGTATTCTCACAGGTCCTCCTGTTACGGCCTTGAGTATATCTTGTCTCTTTGGCAAGCTTGTGTTTTCATCTTTGGGTCAACTAAGGGGTTTGCAGTTCGAATTTCTAAACTAACCATTAAACATCAGAATGCTTTATGACCTCAGTCAGAGGTCTCGATCTATGAGCAACCATACACTTTACCATATGTGCAAACAAACTATATTTGACCAAGTTTGACCATATATTTCCACAATTCCCCCTTTTGGACTCTACTAAGAGTCCAACACAAAATAAGGAAAAGAAACAACAAACGGTCACATCAGCAAATAGGAAAACACTGTGTGTAATCAAACAAAACTATGGGTAAAAGTGACATCTATATGTAACAACACTGTGAGTAAATGTCCAAACACCTGGTGTGTGTATGCGTGTCAAAACCATAAAGGAAGGTGCAAAAAAAGAAAAACCCTGTGAAAAATGTAGTGTATTAAAAACATATCATGTGAGTGCATAAACGAAACATGTTATACATCATAGTATGTGGGGCTATTTTAATCGGTCGGTCTTTCACCGTTCCCGCCCCCAGATACTCCTAACAGCTCAA
Organism: Parambassis ranga; assembly: GCF_900634625.1. Classification (NCBI taxonomy): domain Eukaryota; kingdom Metazoa; phylum Chordata; class Actinopteri; family Ambassidae; genus Parambassis; species Parambassis ranga. The sequence continues at coordinate 705 of NW_021144720.1, forward strand.
ATATAATGACAATCATCCTACAGTAAGAATGTTCAAAATTGTGTTTTATCAGTTCATGTATGTGTTCCTGTCCGTCTGCCTCGTCCATCCAGCGCCCCGCCTGGTTCTCTGGTCCTCTCGTCCTCAGGATGTGTCTTCTTTCTTCGGATACCTGGGGTTAGACTACCCGGGATCCTTGATCTCTGTCAGGGGATTATTCTGCCCCTTTTGTGACAGGATCTGTATCTGAATCAGCCGATTCAGACTTCTGCGCCCTCAGATCAGCGTGGACGTCCTGTAGAGATCATTGAGGCTCCTCTGCAGCTGTGCACTGGCTCCAGTGGAACCAGGTGTCCCCCTTTCCTCTCAGCCGAACCGCGTGAGAGGTGCGTTCCGTCACCTGATAGGGACCTGTCCACCTTGGTTCCGACCACTTCCTCTTATCACCTTCAGGAGGACCCACTCGGCTGTGTGGCTCCTTCTGGACTCACCATCTCTCCTTTCTCCTGTAATACAAATTCTAACACCAAAGCTTCAAATTCATTATATTATGGTTTATATTAATACCATACTGCATGCTTCTTCAGTCTCAGCCGGCCAGCTGGTCCAGGAAACTGTCGACCTGTAAGAAGCTCATAGGGTGTAGATTATATGGCGTTATTACCAGAACATCAATACAATAGATAATACTTGAACCCATATAAATTTGGTCTGTGCACAGATTTTAGCCAATTTTTGTTTTAGGTTTGATTCATTCTTTCCACCTTTCCTTGAGACTGTGGATGATAAACAGTACCAAAGGCATGTTTAAGTCCCAACATAGCCTCCACCTGCTGGAGGTATTTATTTTTGAAATGTGTTCCATTGTCAGATCTGATTTTTTTTCAGGAAAACCATGTCTAGGGATGTAGGTGTTAATCAGAAATTTAATGACAGTTTATCACGACACCCCACATGGCCTACCCCATGCGCTTCCTCCATGGCAGTCTGTCTCAGTCCAGGTGGCAGTATGGGGCGTCCGTCAGGCCCTCTCCATACTCCTCCTGTGTCAGTCGCCCCTCTAGCTTTCCACAGTGTTTTTTTCCTGTGGAGAAGCTTTGTTTTGCAATTGCATCAAATCAGTCCAATCAACAGGGGGAGGCAAGTCTGTTTCTGAACACATAAAAATCATTCGCTCCACATAGCCTGCTGCCTGTTTTGCTGCCTGATCTGCTGCATTGTTTCCTCTTGTGACCCTGTCAGTTCCTGCTCCATGACCTTTGCACTTAATCACAGCCACTTTGCTAGGCAACAACAGAGCTTCAGCAAGCTCTCTCATTTCAGCCTCATGCCGTATAGGTTTGTTAGTTGCAGTGAGAAAACCTGCTCTCAGCCATTGCCCTAATTCCACATGCACTGCTCCTGCCGCATATGCTGAGTCAGTAAAAATTGATGTCCTGTCCTTGACCTATCTTTAGTGCCTCAATCACTGCCCTCACCTCGGCTCTCTGACTGCTGTCCCTCTAATCTTTCTGCTTTCAGTGTTCTCATTTCTTCCCCTGTGTCTTCAACAACTGCGTATGCTGCTCTGAGTCCTTCTGTGTCATGTCTAAAACAGCACCCATCTGTGAACAGATTTCTGGCCTGTGAAAGAGGTGTGGCTTGTAAATCGACTCTGACCTTTTCTTCCCTAATCACCCTCTCTGTGCATGTGTGGCTCTCCTGTTCCTATCTGGTCTGCCATGTTGATGCCCTCATGTGTGAAGGTGATGTTTGGTGCTTCTAAAATCTTGCTCAACCTCCTCTGTCTCAATGAGGTGAGTGTGAATGTCTCTGAGTTCACGTATGCCACTACACTATGTGTTGTCAGTACATACAGCTGGTGTCCCATGACCATGTGTGCGGTTTTTTGAATTAGCTTAGCTATTCCTGCTGCGTGTTGTGTGCACTGAGGGTGTCTTTTCTCCATGTTGTCCAGGGGGGCACCGATGTACATCAGTATTACTCTTTCTCCCCCTTTTCTCTGGAACAGGATGCCATTGATGCAGGCATCCGTTCCAGAGACATCCAAATAGAAAGGTAAAGTGTAGTCAGGTGTGGCTAGTTCTGCTGCAGTGGCCAAAGATTGTTTAAGAGCAATGAATGCTTGTTCAGCGGCCTGCGTCCAATTTAGGCGAGCTGACACATTACGCATGCCATGTTCTTTGACAAGGTCTCTGAGAGGTTGTGTGAGGCCAGTGTAGTTAGCAACAAAGTTTCTACTGTAGCCAGTCAGACCGAGAAATGAGAGCATGTCCTTCACTTTGTCAGGACGCGGATGATGCAAAATGGTAGATTTGTGTGAAGGCGATATGCTGACTCCCTTTTGTGAAACAATGCGTCCTAAGAAAGCAACTTGTTTCCTGACTAATTGGAGTTTAGATTTGCTGACCTTAAAACCAGCCGTGGCCAGATGTTGCAAAAAGCCTGCATGGCATCCAGGCAGATTGCTGCCGTTGGAGCTGCGATAAGAAGGTCATCAACGTACTGAATGAGTGTAGTGTTTTCTGGGAGGGTGCAGTGACTGAGTATCTGTTTCAAAACCTGATTAAAAATACCGGGGGGAGCGCAAAACCTTGAGGTAGCCTGGTGTAGCGATACTGCGTTCCCTGATATGTGAATGAGAAAATGTCTCTGCATTCAGGTGCCAGAGGGAGACAAAAGAAAGCATTAGCTAAATCTATGCAGGTGAACCAGCTCTGTGAAGGATCCAGTTGGGCCAATGCCACGTATGGATTCGGAACTGGTACCGTGGGGGTTGACAGTGCAGCGTTAATGTCCCTCAGATCATGTGCCATGCGATATTTACCTGTCCCTTTCTTTTCTACAGGTAGGATGGGAGTATTCCAATCTGAGTGAGAGAGTTCCAGCACGCCATTTTCAAAGAGTCCATGAATAGTATCTGCAATGCCAGCTCCGGCTGCTGGCTTGTGTGGATACTGTGGTATCCATAAAGGGCCTGGTGTGTTAATCTGAAACGTCACAGGTTCACAGTCCACCAGACCCACATCAGTGGGTCCGTCTGCCCATAAATGTGGTGGCAAGCTGTCAATCACAGCCTGTGCCAGAGGATGATCAGTTTTCTCTCTACCATGATGTCTAGCAAGCAGTTCATGTGCCAGAGTGACAGTGTTCATAGTTGAAACAGTTATTTTGTATGATTGCAGATGGAGAATACATGATTTGAGGTAAAGGTGTGGGTTGCCAGTCTGATTGCCCCATGGCACGTTTAACCATGCCACCTAGTTCTTTGGCCTGGTGGTTTGGATGTACAGCTAATGAGACGTGGGGATGCCCTTCGTCACTCATCATGTACCAAGACATTTGTTCTGGAGTGAGGCCCACACCGGCTGCCACGCCCTCAGGTGCCACAAAAATGTCTCGGACTGTAATAGACCAGTCCTGTCCCTCTAGGGAGTGCGCAAACTTCTCATGGTACCAATCAGTTTGCTGCCTGTCATAAAATAGAGTCACATGAGGGGGGTCAGGGGGAGAAACATATAGTTCGACCTGGGCTATCCAGGGCTTCCACTGCAGGTAGGCAGAAAGGATTCCTGGGTTCTGGGGAGTTTCAGGATGTAACATGCCCCAGTAGATGTCAGCACATGGGTCAGTCACAGGTCTCATCAGATATTGTCCGCCTGTGTCTGCAACATTACAGTGGAACATGGTGCCGTCCGGCAGTGTCACTGTCAGCCCGTCTGGGCCGCACAAAATAGATGCTCCAAACTTAATCAGCAAGTCTCTCCCCAGTATATTCAGAGGCAGAAGAGGTGAGTGTACAAAACAGTGTGAAACAGTCTGATGTCCCAACTGAGCAGTCATGGGAGTGGTTATAGGCAGAGTCTGTTTATCCCCAGCAAGCCCATCACAGTGATAGAGTTGCTGGACAATTCCATAGAAGATGATTGAAACAATGTAGAACAGGTGGCGCCAGTATCCACCAGAAAAGGCAGTGTCTCATCCTCTACTTGCATAGATAACATCGGATCTGCCGTGCCGATGTAATCTGAGCTGCTCTGTGGGGTGTGTCATTGTTGTGAGAAGTCACAATCCCACTGTTCCCAGCCGGAAACAGTAAACTGTCCAGTGAATGTAGGTCCTGGGGGGCGGGCGGAAGCCCTCCGACGCTGCACGTCCTCGGGCATACTGTCCCTGTCTGTGTGGACAGTCTTTGGCCCAGTGTCCCAACTCCTCACAGTAATAGCAGCGGTCACGACCTGGGTCTCCCCTCGGCTGTCCCCTAAGTGTTCCACCCCTTCCGCGCCTGCCTCTCCATCTGCCCCTCCCTGATCCGTACCCCCTGTAGGACCCCGTAGGCTGCTGATAATCAGGAGAATAAGGTGGTGGAGGCACCCAAGGTGTGACAGGAGGTGCGTCAGAGCTTTCAGTGACAACCATGACTTTATTATTTTTATCTTTTTTTGTCATTGGCCTTCTGTCTGGCCTCAGTCAATTGCATTTTCAATAATTGTGTCTGCAAATCCTGGACATCCTTACTGTCAGCTTGTGCTGCGTCTTGGGCACGTGCCAAATGATGCACTAGATGTCTCTCCCACACACTGGAATCACACCCTGCCATGTCTGGGTTATTATCCATGGCAGTTTTTACGGTCTCAGGAACCCCGTTTAGGACGGCGGTCCTGTACCACACCCTCTGAATGCCTGGGTTACCAGGGTGGCACCCGGTGTGTTTGATCCATGTGTCTTTGCTTTGATTAAGATATTCTCTTGGACTCTGTTTGGGGTCCCATTTCAAAGTGGGAACGGCGGCTCCAGCAGGCAGAGGATATTTATTTCTTAGTGCTCTGCCTATTTCAGTGCTGACCTGAGTGAAAGGTGTGTCATCTCTCTGTCTAATAGTGGCGGCGTCCTCCTCTATGTCCCTCACTTCTGAAGCTGTAAGACACCTAGAAATAACGGCCCGAAAGTCACCTAGAGCGAGTCTGTGGCCTGCTGTCAGACTGTCAAGTTGACTCAGCCACATTGCTCCACCTTCGGCCACTGGAGGTAATTTATCCACTAGTGCCTGTACATCACCTAGTGGGAATGGACGATATTTGATCTGGTGTTCAGTTTGAATCAGTGGTAACTGATGGTTGAGTGTCTGTGTATTATCATGTCCTTGAGATCTAGTTGTCATGTGGTGTGTTTTGCTTCTGTGTGCTAAGTGTTCAGCTTCATGTGTTTTCAACCACTCCTCAGTAGCCTTGGCCTGTCTCTGTAATAAATCAAACATGTCTCCCTGCTCCGCGGACCAAACACCCTCGACCTGCATCTGAACTCCAGCTGTCCTCCCTTCCTGTGATCCGTCTTTCCACACGCCTCCCACCTGAAGTGTAGCGTCTCCAAATTGGGAGTTAGCGTGTGCGTATTAGTGTGGTGTTAAGTCCTGAGCCATAGCAGCCCGCAACTCCTTTAATTCTTCCTGCAACTGTTGCACCTTGTCTATTTCTCCCTGCTTTGTGTTCACAATGTCTGGTGTCTGTATTCTGTGTGACAGCGGGGCTTCAGCTGCAACACATAGTGCTCTGTCGCAGCTCGGTTCTCTGTCCTTTCGCAGCTGGAAAGGTGAAAGGTCAGGGGCCTCTGGAGGCCCTTCACGGGTGCTAACTCCCGAGGGTAAAGCAGACACACTACTCACTTGGGACGTGTGAGAGCTGTCATCAGACCACGCCTCAGGGGAATCAGGCATGTCTGTTATGGCCAGTGTGCCTTGAGTTATTTGTAAAACTGGATATAATCCAGCAGATGAATGAGAGGATGGTGGTGCAGTAGGAGGGGGTGGTGTATACGGTGGGGGATCCTTATGTTTTTTGCTTTGTCATCCTGTGTTTTGGGCTTCTCAGTCATGAGGTGAGTTACACCCTGACCTATCAAAGCCCATCGCGCCCACTGAGCTCTCTTTTCCTCTGCTTTTTCCTGCTCCCTCTTAAATCTCCCTTTCTTAGACCAGCCACACTGCTCTGCACTCTTCCTGGCCTTCTCCCTCTCTGCCTTCGCTTCACCCTCCTTTCTCCAAAACTCCTTCTGTAAACAACCTCTATCTTTCATGCCACGGCCTATTTCTCCCAACAAATTAATGACTGCCTCCCTCATCTGAGTCATCTCTTCTGATGCGGTTTTAGAGTCAAAAGCCTGATGCAGCGCTTTCTCTAAAATAATCAGTTGAGCTTCTATTGTTTTTAGTGGGCTGTTCGGACCCCACCCATCATCAACAGTGTCTCTGTTAAAATCTCCGTCCATGTCGTCAGTCATCAAAGTCTCAGTCATGTGATTACGTGAAAATTAAAAACTAAAGCTTAATACGTTTGTGTTATTTGCAAAACTGTGCTCAGAAGAATTAACAAAACTATGTTGTCAGAAAAGTTCACAAAACTATGTTCACATCAGAAATAATACAAAAGTATGTGCACAACAAAAACTAATCCAGTTCGTGAGTGAACCTACTTCAACAGGCCACTGCCTTACGTTTACACCAATTAAGGTTTCCAGCAGTGCTGCTGCTTCAGTTCACCTCGTCTCTGGCATTCATACACATTCCACACTCATGCTTTACCCATTTATACTGCGAGCTCTGTGTGTGTGTCAGTACTGTATCTTCACTTCTCTTTGTTTCTCTTTAGGGGTGCATGAACTCACAGGACTTATTCTCTGGTCTTGCCGTCCAGTGTAAGAACGGCTCACAGTTATTTCATTATTTATTCTCTACTCTCTGGTCTTGTCGTCTTTATCTCAGACGACTCACAGTTATGAGTCTCAGAGTTCCTTTCTTTTCTAGATTCTGGCCGACTGAGAAATATGGCACGCTGTGTCCCTGGTACTCAGTCCAATGGATTCGAGACTAGCCTCTGTCCGTGACACCAGAATCTTATATATCTGTAATTTGGAAGCCTGTAGACTTACTTCAACTCCCGCCTAACTAGTGCGGTCATTGTTTCAGTTTCCAGTCAGTCCAACAGTCATACCATGTGTTTTCTGCCTGGTCTTGTTCCTTTTTCTCTCTTTTTGTAGTGATTTAGGGTTCCTCAAGCCCCGGGCCTCAAACCCAGCTTTTCCGGCCTCTCGTCAGAGCACCGGTGGAGTTGCCACACTCAGGATTTTCTGCTACCCCTTTTTCTCTTAAAATCTCTTATTCCTCTGCAGGCATCATTTACTTATCTCTTAAACAGCTGTAGTCATTACTCATTCACCGTAGTCATAATTCATTCACTTACGGTTATTTCACTGTAGTCATATTCATTCACTTACAGTTAAATTCATTCAGTCAATGTTCTTTTTTACTTTTACAGACAGATTACTACTAAGACTCGGGACACGTTACATTTTAGAGTAGTCAATGCAGATATAAAAGGTCTGCTTACCTTATTGTTGGCGCCACGTGTCCTCTGTCTGTTCGTAATCGGCCCCTGTGTTCAATTGACGGATCTGAGGATGATTTTTGCCCTTTGATCCCGGACGAGCCCCCAAATTGTTGTGACCTAATCTGGTCACCCCGGATTCCCAGACTCCGTCCCCGATGCACAGAACATTGAATGAAAACCAGTACTGATCAGTTTCAGTTTCGCCTTTATAAAGGGAGAATGCACAGCTCAATACAGACCCCTCGATCTGCTCCTGCAGCTGACCATTTGCATTCTGTCTGTCCCATGCGTTAGGCTCGTTTTATTAATCTTACAACAAGGTGTGGTTACATTTGCATAGAAAGGCATAAAAGGTAATGTTTTTCAGTGAAACATGCATATTCAATAATCACAAGGTGGAGGGCGTATACGAAACTAAAAGACATTGAAGCTCTCCAGTCACATCAAAGATGTGAGTGTGTGTGTGTATTCTCACAGGTCCTCCTGTTACGGCCTTGAGTATATCTTATCTCTTTGGCAAGCTTGTGTTTTCATCTTTGGGTCAACTAAGGGGTTTGCAGTTCGAAACCATTAACCATTTGCAGTTCGAAACCATTAAACATCAGAATGCTTTATGACCTCAGTCAGAGGTCTCGATCTATGAGCAACCATACACTTTTACCATATGTGCAAACAAACTATATTTTGACCAAGTTTGACCATATATTTCCACAGTATCTGTTGTAGAGCTGTTCAAGCCTCTTCTTGTCTAAAGCTCCCTTTAAATTTGAAACGTAGAGCTCTGGGTTTTGGAAAAACTTATCTGTGGCAACATCTAGTTTCCAGTCATTCTGCGACAGGCAAGTCACCGCAATCTTCTCATTGGATTGTGTGAAAATCATAAACTGACGAACTTTATCCTTCTGTGAGGACTTCAGCTTGACAGTGCAGTTGGCATAATGTAAACAGGAATGGTTTAACTTATAACAGCTTATTGAGACTGGTATGAGAGTGCAAAAGATGTAATGGTGCAAGACAGTTGGCATAATGTACAGTCCATGATTGGTTTAAGTTATAGCAGCTTATATGAGACTGGATGACATGACTAAGGTGCCAAGCCTGAATACACAGGGTAAAGTGGCTGGTGCAAAGAGTTCCTTTTGTTAAAGTGGCTGGTACAAAGAGTTCCTAGTTTGGTGGGGGGGGGGGGGGGGTCAGGGAAGGGGGTCCGGGAAGGGGGAAGATAAAGTGGGGGCACAGCAGGGAGAGAGTTCAGCTTCCTGACAGCCTGGTGGATGAACTGTCCATCAGTCGCTGGTCCTGGCCCGGAGGCTGGCGTCAGTCCTCTTTGCTAGTGGCAGAAGCAGGACCTGAAGAAGCGGTGTGAAGGTGGAGTGGGGTCTCCTGTGATACGGAGGGCCTTTCGGGTGAGACGGCTGTCGTAGAGGTCTGGAGGAGGGGAGAGGGACGCGGTGATCCTCTCAGCTGCTCTCACTATGCAATGAAGCGTCTTCCTGCAGGTGGCGGTGAAGGCTCCGTACCACACAGTGATGCAGCTGGACAGGATGCTCTGAACAGCCCCTCTGTAGAAGGTGCACAGGATGGAGGGAGGGGCTCTGGCTCTTTTGAGCTTGCGGAGGAAGTAGAGGCGCTGCTGTGCCTTCTTGGTCAGGGATGCAGTGTTGTTAGTCCAGGAGAGGTCCTCAGTGATGTGCACACCCAGGAACTTGGTGCTGCTCACCTGCTCCACAGCAGCACCGTCGATGGTCAGAGGGGTGTGCTGACTGTGTGCTCTCCTGTAGTCCACAACCATCTCCTTTGTCTTCTCCACATTCAGGGAGAGGTTGTGGTCTCTGCACCACTCGGCCAGAAGGTGCACCTCATTCCTGTAGTTTGTTTCATCTCCACCGGAGATGAGACCCACCACAGTTGTGTCGTCCGCAAACTTCACAAAGATGTTGTTGTTGTGTGTTGGCGTGCAGTCATGGGTCAGCAGAGTGAAGAGGAGGGGGCTCAGCACACATCCTTGGGGAGCCCCGGTGTTCATTGTGATGGTGCTGGATGTGTTTCTGCCGACCCGCACTGTCTGAGGTCTCCCGGTGAGGAAGTCCAGCAGCCAGTTGCACAGCAAGGAGTTCAGCCCCAGCTGGTCCAGTTTGTTGATGAGCTGCTGTGGGATGATGGTGTTGAATGCTGAGCTGAAGTCTATGAACAGCATTCGAACATATGAGTCTTTATTTTCCAGGTGGGTGAGGGCTGTGTGGAGTGCTGTGGAAACAGCATCATCGGTTGACCGGTTGGGCCGATATGCAAACTGGAATGGGTCCAGGGAGGGAGGGAGGGCCGTCTTGATGTGTTTCATGACTAACCGTTCAAAGCACTTCATGATGATGGGTGTGAGTGCTACTGGACGGTAGTCATTGAAGCAGGCGGGGGTGGACTTCTTTGGCACAGGGATGATCGTGGTGGCTTTGAAGCAGGTGGGGACAACAGCCTGGCTCAGTGAGATGTTGAAGATGTCTGTAAACACCTCAGCGAGCTCCTCAGCACAGTCTCTGAGCACACGGCCAGGTATGTTGTCAGGACCAGGAGCTTTGCGTGCGTTGATCTGGCTGAGAGATGTCCTCACGCTGGCTCGGGACAGGGAAAATACCTGGTCAGTGGGAGAGGGTGTGATCTTTTGTGCAGGGGTGCTGTTGAGTGCTTCAAAGCGTCCAAAGAAGTCATTCAGCTGGTTCAGCAGAGAGCTGTTGCTGTCACAGGTCCGTGGAGAGGGCTTGTAGTCCGCGATGGTCTGTATCCCCCGCCACAGGCTCCGGGTGTCTCTGCTGTCGCTGAAGTGGTGGGCAACCCTCCTGGAGTACTGCCTCTTCGCCTTCCTGATGCCACGGGACAGGTCAGCTCTGGCTAACCTTAGGCTGGTCTCGTTGCCTCTTCTGAAGGCAGCGTTCCTGGCCCTCAGCAGCCTGTAGACCTCCCCTGTCAGCCATGGTTTCTGACTGGCTCGAATGCTGACTGTCCTGGTTTCAGTTACATCATCAATACATTTGGTGATGTATGCAGTGACAGTCTCTGAGTACTCCTGGAGGTCAGTGCAGTTTTTGTGGGTTGCAGCCTGCTTAAACACATCCCAGTCTGTTGTGCTGAAACAGTCCTGTAAAGCTCCTGTGGCTCCCTCCGGCCACACTCTCACTTCTTTTCGGACTGGTTTGGCAACTTTTACCAGTGGTCTGTATGCTGGCATTAACATAACAGTAATGTGATCAGAGGCTCCGAGGTGGGGGAGGGGGAGGGCTTTGTAAGCGCCTCTCTGGGTGGTGTAAACATTGTCCAGTGTGTTGTTACCACGGGTTGGAAAGTCTATGTGTTTGTGAATTTTTGGAAACACAGTCTTGGGGTCTGCATGGTTGAAATCACCCGCCAGGATGAGAAAAGCATCAGGGTGGGCTGTCTGCTGCTCACTGACCTGCAGGTAGAGCTCATTCAGTGCGTCGCTCCTGTTGTTGCTGGAGCTCGGGGGGATGTACGCAGCTACAAGCAGTATAGCTGTAAACTCCCGTGGCAGGTAAAACGGCCGGCACTTTATAATCATAAGCTCCGCAAGTGGCGAGCAGTGTTTGGAGACCACAGCAGCGTCCCGACACCAAGAGTCATTGATGTAAACACAGAGCCCGCCGCCGCGGGTCTTACCTCCTTCAACCAGGGCTCTGTCCGCTCTGAAACATGTTAGGCGGTCGAGCTGGATGGCGGAGTCATTTGTAACCAGATAGTGTTCAGATCAGCCAAGAAAGCAGAGTTATTTGTCCTGATTACTTTTTTTTCTAACCCGTTTCTGCTTCAAAGCACTGATGGTCATGTTTTGAGAGAGATTGTGGCGGTTCTTAGGAGCCTTACGAAACATGTTGTCTGCTGTATTTTTAGCCAGATGCAGGAAGTCAGTCCGAGCTGGGGGTGGAGGCATTAGTGACGTCATATTAAACTGTTCATCCTTCAGACTTGCTTTCTTTCACAGCAATAAACACAAATATCTCTTGGCTGAAATAACACAAATATTTTTTTATACTATACAGATTAAATACTATATTCTCTCTCCCATCCTGTCCTCAGCTTCTTCCTTTGCCGTCTTCTCTTGAAGCCTGGAGAGTGTGTGCTTCATCCTTCAGTGTGAACATGCCGCTCCGCTCCCATGTTAAAATGGCCGACTTCACAGCACAAAAGAACATGTTTACAGCCTCCCATCTCCTCTCTGTTTACAAAGATCAGCTAGTAAAGATGAACACAGCATGCTACAGGTTCCTCTTTGTGCTGCTGCCGCTCTTTGTGCTGCTGCCGCTCTTTGTGCTGCTCCCTGAGCTGGAACGTCTGGAGGTGGTGAGAGGAGAGGAGGTCGCAGGCAGATTCAAGTCCAGTCCCACCATCTTCACTGTGGGGGGCTGTGGAGCAGAGGCTCCACGGCTGCTGGCTGAGGATGCAGGAGGTCTACAATACAGGCAGAGCACAATAAATACACAGAGGAAGAGTGGTGTACTAAAATATCCACCTCACTCGTTATACTCTGTTTATAGTCGTATTCATCTTGTGCATTTTTATCACCAACACCTTGCTGCTGTGGAGCTGACTGACTGTTAAAGGTGAACTGTTATCAGTGTAGTATTCTAGTGTGACCCATTTCAGGGTAAGTCTGACCTGGAAGTGGTCGAGCTGCGGGCAGAGTTTGTCCTGTAGCTCCGCTGGGAGGAAGGAGTTGAAGGAAGAGGTGGAAGAGACAGATTGTCCTGTGAGGGGTAATAGAGAGGAGCATTAAAGGGTAAGCTGCTGTGGCTGCATTAGTCCTGCTGTTTGAGCTGCAGGTCATGCAGGACAGCACGCCGTCTGCCTTGTTGTACAGCAGATCCCTCATACGCTCCACCTCTAGCTTCATAAACTTGTGCTCCACCATGCTGTCCTGATAGGTAACCCATGAGTTTAAAATCACAGTGCATACAGCCTTTCTGTCAGGTCGATTCTCAGCTTTGAGGAAAAACTACTTCAGTTTGTTTGCATTCATTTAAGTTGCTATAGGATGTATTGACCTTCCACAGTGACACATGATGGTGATCACAGGTACCTGTTTCCTCTGTCGGACGTTCTTCAGGTTCAAGTCCAGTCCCACCATCTTCACTGTGGGGGCTGTGGAGCAGAGGCTCCACGGCTGCTGGCTGAGGATGCAGGAGGTCTACAATACAGGCAGAGCACAATAAATATACAGAGGAAGAGTGGTGTACTAAAATATCCACCTCACTCGTTATACTCTGTTTATAGTCGTATTCATCTTGTGCATTTTTATCACCAACACCTTGCAGCTGTGGAGCTGACTGACTGTTAAAGGTGAACTGTTATCAGTGTAGTATTCTAGTGTGACCCATTTCAGGGTAAGTCTGACCTGGAAGTGGTCGAGCTGCGGGCAGAGTTTGTCCTGTAGCTCCGCTGGGAGGAAGGAGTTGAAGGAAGAGGTGGAAGAGACAGATTGTCCTGTGAGGGGTAATAGAGAGGAGCATTAAAGGGTAAGCTGCTGTGGCTGCATTAGTCCTGCTGTTTGAGCTGCAGGTCATGCAGGACAGCACGCCGTCTGCCTTGTTGTACAGCAGATCCCTCATACGCTCCACCTCTAGCTTCATAAACTTGTGCTCCACCATGCTGTCCTGATAGGTAACCCATGAGTTTAAAATCACAGTGCATACAGCCTTTCTGTCAGGTCGATTCTCAGCTTTGAGGAAAAACTACTTCAGTTTGTTTGCATTCATTTAAGTTGCTATAGGATGTATTGACCTTCCACAGTGACACATGATGGTGATCACAGGTACCTGTTTCCTCTGTCGGACGTTCTTCAGGTTCAAGTCCAGTCCCACCATCTTCACTGTGGGGGGCTGTGGAGCAGAGGCTCCACGGCTGCTGGCTGAGGATGCAGGAGGTCTACAATACAGGCAGAGCACAATAAATATACAGAGGAAGAGTGGTGTACTAAAATATCCACCTCACTCGTTATACTCTGTTTATAGTCGTATTCATCTTGTGCATTTTTATCACCAACACCTTGCAGCTGTGGAGCTGACTGACTGTTAAAGGTGAACTGTTATCAGTGTAGTATTCTAGTGTGACCCATTTCAGGGTAAGTCTGACCTGGAAGTGGTCGAGCTGCGGGCAGAGTTTGTCCTGAAGCTCCGCTGGGTGGAAGGAGTTGAAGGAGGAGGTGGAAGAGACAGATTGTCCTGTGAGGGGTAATAGAGAGGAGCATTAAAGGGTAAGCTGCTGTGGCTGCATTAGTCCTGCTGTTTGAGCTGTTTGAGCCGTTCTGCACCTGCAGGAAGTATTTCTCCAGCGCCGGTCTGACGTCTGGGTTTTTCTCCATGGCCTCATTCAGCATCTTGTCAATAACCTTGTTAAATTCCTTCATCTCTGTCACTTTAATGTCCTTCTCTTCCAAAGTCTCACTCTTGGTTTTTTTGGCTGAGCGGATCTGTTTGGTCAGCTTGGAGCACTGGAAAACAGCAGGACATTACAGAATTAAACATGACTGAGGCAATAGCCAGGGTTCTGTATACACACACACACACACACACACAACACCCCCTGTGTTTACTGCCGCGTCATGAAATGACTTTAGAATAAGCGGTTGATTTTAAACCTGTTTTGTGGCTCTGTCGATTTTCTCCTTCTGAACAGTGATGTCTTTGTTCAGTTTCTCCAGGAGTGTCTGATTTATTCTCATCTTTTCTCCCTCCTCTTGCTCCTCTTGTTGCAGGTTCTGCAGAGTCTTGTTCCTTTCCTGGAAACAGACACACACCCATGAATACACTAAAGCTGAACATGCACATACACAGAGATTCATACAAGATCAATGTCAGGCAGATAGTTTAAACAAGTTATTTTGGCTTTCACAGGGGCGCTACATAATACACCCTCTGTATTTCCTGTAGTCTGTAGTATTGTGCAGTGATGGCTGCACAAAAGAGATGCACCTTTAGGCCACATGGTCTGTGGGCGACTTCTACAAAGAAGGGATCTGTGTGCTCCATGGGTGCTGGACTAAGTGTGTAAATGATTGATTCTCTAACTTGGCCCAAAGCATATCCATCACTGTTGCAGTGATAATAACTGACTTCCTGGTTACAAACATAATATCGTATCTGATGATTTTGAATGAATTACTATTTACATGACTAAAGTTCTTTTACCTGTCTGTAACAAAATTGTAATTTAACTATTACTGCCTGCTGAATGTTGACCATTATGCTAATGATATATGAGCTAACAAAGTATTTGCATGGTTAAGATCCAGTTAATCCAGAATCAGTCTGAATGTAACCTGAGCCGTCGAAGACTAATTGCTTCGTTCTCAGTGATCTGCTCTACACTGGCTATAAATAACAATAACCTGCATGTCCTGTTGGAGCTCCTGGATCTGTCGTTTGTTATCCTTCAGCTTCACTTCAGCAGCTCTCAGCTGCTCCTCCAGCTTCAACTTCTCCTGATAGTCCGGACCTAAAACGAAAACAAATACATTGTGGCCAATGACAGCTGCCGCCATCATTTAACAATCAATCAATCACAAGTATACAGTTGAAGAGGGCTGTCGCTGGTTTACATACTGGATTCTTCAGCTTTGTTGAAAGATTTGCGGTATACAGAGTTAGAGTTGCTGAACAGCTGGTTGGTGTTCTCCAGAGCGCTGTTTTCCAGCTCCAGCTTGTGGATTTTAGCATCCAGCTCATCACCCTTCTGCTTAAGTTCCCCTTTCTCTTGTGCAACCTGGTGAAAAGCACACACAGGTGATGCAAAGGTCTGGAACCATGGTGTGTGCTTCAGTAGACTATGTGTGAAGAGCTCCGACCTTAGTGATGTAGTAAGCCTGTGAGTGCTCCCCCTCCGCCTCAGGACCTGCCTTGGTCAGGGTCACAACCTCAAAACGTTTCTTCAAAGTTTCAATCTTGGACAGTTTCTCATTGAGTTCAGCACTGAGATACAATGATTGACATTAAGTGATGTGACAAACCTTTGAGAACTGAGTGATTTGTTTTTTTTTTACCTGAGTCTCTGCCTCTCCTGTTCACCGAGCTTCAGCTGCTGGCTGAGCATTTCTTTGTACACTTTGATCTCATCCTCCCTCTCTTTCATAGCTTTCTGCAGGTTCAGCTTCCTCTTCTCCAAAGACAGCACGCCGGTCTGCCTTGTTGTACAGCAGATCCCTCATACGCTCCACCTCTAGCTTCATGAACTTGTGCTCCACCATGCTGTCCTGATAGGGAACCCATGAGTTTAAAATCACAGTGCATACAGCCTTTCTGTCAGGTCGATTCTCAGCTTTGAGGAAAAACTACTTCAGTTTGTTTGCATTCATTTAAGTTGCTATAGGATGTATTGACCTTCCACAGTGACACATGATGGTGATCACAGGTACCTGTTTCCTCTGTCGGACTTTCTTCAGGTCCTTCTCACAGGTACTACAGAACAAGTTGAGCTCCTCCACTTTGTCGGTCAAATCTTCTTCTGAGCTCCTGACTTCTCCATCTCCTCTTCTGGCAGCGAATATGAGTCTGCCAGACACCAAGATTTATCTCAGTATATGTAAGAGGTTTATAGAAAAAAAAGCCAAGTATATTATCAGACTGACCTCAGACTCTTTGAGCATGTCAGTGAGCATCTTAGCTGTGGTTTTTTTTCTCCTCTAGGTGTTTGGTCAGCTCAGCAATCTTCACATCCAGCATTTGTTTTTCATCTGATGGAATGTCATCTCCTCGCAGGCGTTCCAGTTTTTTTATTCAGTGCATTGTTCCGACTGTCCTGCACAATGAAGGGGACAAACAAATACTGTCAGCATTTGTGTTGCAGAGTGGAGCATCAAGACATAGGAAGGCTGGGTAGTGTTTTGCTAAACGTGCCACTTGTCTCAAGATGGTCTGCTGCCTTGTAACTTTCCTCCTCCTGTTTTTTGAGCTGGTTATGCAGGCGCACAATGGTGGATTTACTCCTTGAAACTTGCGCAGCAGAAGCCTCCTTTTCATCCTGACAGCCTGCAGGTGCTCTCTATGGTGAGACAGCTCTGAGTTGTAGTCACGCAGCTGGATGTCCAACTCCTGGAGTGAAACACAGGCATGGAGTTACAGAGAGGAAATACGTTTCTGCCACCGTGTGACCAAATGTAGCAAACCATAAAAAACAGATGATCAAAGAGAGGGGCTGCAAAAATACCCAGTGATAAAGAACTGAAAGGGGTCGACCGGCCATCAATGCTCACCTTACTGGCCTGCTCCTCATCTCTGAGGAACTGCTCCATCTGTGCTGCTCTCTCCTCCTCACTGAGGGCAGTCTGAGTCCACAACCTTCAGTTTCTCCTCCAGCGCAGCATTGGGATCTTGGCTTCCTTCAGTCTAAAATACACAGAAACATAAACAGACATTGTGTAGTACATTACCACCGCTCCAGTCAATACCACCACAGAGCCCTGCTGTGATACACTACTTGTCATTGTAGTCCTGGATGTCCTTCTTCATCATGGATATGTGGGACGTCAGCATCTTCACATCAGAGGTTGTTCTCTCTAGGTTGACCTTTGCAGCCTTTTAGCTGCAGGACACATGAGAGTCAGCTCACTCGCACTTATAATAATATCAATATGAAGGCAGTTTATTATTAGTCCACATTCAGCACCTCATCCTGCAGCCTGCCAAAGTCACTCTCCTGCCCCTTCAGCTCCTGCCGCAGTTTTACTGCCTGTTTGTTGGCCACCGCTGACTTCCTCTCGGCTTCTTTCCTGTTGTTCCTTGGATCTCCATCAGGTGCTTCTTCTCTGCAATGGCGGCCTTCTTTTCCCTCAGCTTCTGGTTGCCTGGGCAAGTTGCTGCAATATAATTAATTACAAAGAAAAGACTCTCCTGTGTGAATTCACTCTAGAATGAATGACCAGTAGATGTTTAATGTCCCATGCTTTACCAGTGCACACTGCTGCATCTCAGCATCTTGTTGCTTCATGTACTTGATAGTGTTTTCCCACAGGTGGGTAAGCTGCTGTGTCTCCAGGTGAGCCTGCTGCAGATTCTCTGTCACCTTATCCAATGCAAGCTGGTACGACAGCAGAGGGATTTTAATGGGAAACCACAACTGCCATACTAACATTTTACACATACTGTTAGTAATAACACCATGGATGTGCTGTGTTTTTACACATTACCTGGGCTAATTTTGTCTCAGTCTTCTCTTTATCGAGTGCTTTGAGCTTTTCATTGGCCTCCACAGACTTCTTGTCTATCGCCAGAATGAGCGACTGCAGCAGGGGAGGTTAGACAGCTGTTAGCCAATGATAACTCAAAGCTGTAAGTGCTGCAGAAGAGAGATGTTTTCATCTCTTTACCTTGATCCTCTGCTCATCTTGCTGAGCGTATTTGTTGATGGCCATCGTGTCCTCATATTTGCCTGCTGACTCCTCCAAAAAGCAATCCATTGTCTGCTGGTCCCAGTTCATCTGCTGCCTGAACTCCTCCAGCTTCTGTTTGGCCTTGAAAAGGTTGTTCTGGGGATACAGACACATGTTGTTGTGGCATCACAATCTATAGCTACTTCTCTTTTCTATTGTTTTTTATTTATGAAAGGCTCTGACCTCCAGCGTGTTTCTCCTCTCTCCTAAGGAGCTGAGCTCATTCTCCATCTTAGCTGTGTCCTGAGTCAGGCGGCTAGGTTCTCTCTCTCCGCGAGGGCTGTCAGGTGTTTCTCTAACTCTATCTCTCTCTCCTTTGCCTCACACAAAGCCTAGACAATACAAATAACACACACTGCATAACCCACCACAAAACAAACATATCACAACTCATAGATACAATACTGACCTCAGTGTTTTCCAGCTCTTCTTTAATATTCTTTAGGTAATTGGCCATGTTCTTCTTTTGTTCCTTGTTTTTCTCCAGTTTGTCTTCCAGTTGTGTCCGCTCTCTCTCTTTTCTACAAATCTGTTGACATCATCATGACACAGCACACACACTGAATCAAAATTCAGATACCGAAAACTGATGTGCAATACCATTAAGAAAACGCAATCTAAAGTGTAAAGGGAGGACGTTTGTCCATACATACATATCTGTCACTTAACAAGAAAAAAAGATTCAAATGTCACATTTTATTTGGAAATTTCAGCTGTGCCCGGAATTTACAGGTGCTCTCAAATATTTAAAATAATGAATTGAACAGTGACCCTGGTGTCACTGCAGGAGGACCGTGTGCACAACCTGCGCTCAGTCAAAACAAACCTCATTACAACATTATTCTTCAGTGAGTAATTTTAAACGACCCACACGATGACACCCAAAAACAAACAGAGAAAAGGAAGCTAAACATGTGCCATTAAACATGTTAATAATAAGTTTCCTCACCTCCTCCAGTAAGGCTTTGTTTTCAGCGTTGAGCTCGGGGACAGCATAACGGCTATCCCACCCCACTTCAGCCAAAACTGGGTCGAGAACTCCAGACATAATTTCCATTTTAACACCGTGCCTGACAAATGCTATGGAAAGCAACAACGCAGTAATTCTCAGCAATATGTCTTGACTCCGGCTTTATACAGCGTCTGTGTGTCGGTTGCTATGGTTCAGGTCTGTTGTCAGTTGCCCCTAGCAACCACACGTTCCGCATGTCGCCACAAGGAGGCAGCGCGAGACCAGAAGTAATGCTTCCGGTCAGCTTGTAAAATACATTTAATGTATACTTCATCTCCAAAATCTTCTACATATTTATCCGTGTCAATCTTTTGCCTGGTGCACGTTTGTTCATATTGTTTTCTAAGTAGTTGTGTATTAATATTTAAATTGCACTTCATATTGGTAGTAATCATGACGGTAAACATATTAATATTATGATGTATAGTATTTAGATAATATTATAATACAATAGTATTTATATCTGCAAAGTTTGGAAGAAGACTACCGGTATAAACCATATATGGTTTCCACGGCAACGGACGTCACGTGTGTCGGGGTGAAAATCCCCCTGTTTCCTTCTGCTCACCCCCTGAATTAGTTTGTAAGGAAGGAGCGGATAAATTCTGGTCTCAAAATTATAATTTATTAAACAATGAGGCAAATTCTGAGTCGCAGAGCTCTGGGTTGTTGAGATACAAAGAACAAGGCAAGAACAACCATGAACAACAAAGAACAACTCATCAACAACCACTGGACATGGAATTCACACATAAATATACCCATGGGCGTTCCCGCCTGCCGGCCAACAGGGACATCTACTATCCCCCTGCAGACCCTGGGTCATACAGCGAATAGAGTATATATACATTCAGTATCCTCGAATTACTTTGATTTTCTATCAAATTTCCTAACACATAAACACTTATGAAATTCACATTATTAAGTGATAAACACATATAAACATGAATACTTTAAAAATAAATTCTTTCACCCTACACGTGTCGCCTCATCAAGCTGTCATTCATTTGGCAGCTACTTGCCAACTATTTGCTAGGCTATATGCTACATGCTAACGTTAACTGTCACATCAAGACAGCAGATTGACGTCACCGTCAGCTAAATGACGACTATGGCTACAACTATGGCACCTTAAGGTGCCATTGAGCTGGGCTCTGGGCGACATACGCGGTTGCCTGGGGCGCCACCTCCTACAAATGTAGCTGCCAGTTTGATCTCCGTCACACCGGGGTTAAGTTCCTGCAAACCTTTAGCCACATTTCCACCTCCACAGACAAAACAACAACTAACAAACAACTTCTTCTCCTTCATCGTCGGGTTTCAACAACTGTAGCTTGAGTTCTTTAACGATTTAAATGCGAAATTATTCAAACTCAATCACAAAGATTTATAACCTTTAATACAATTTTATTTTTTACTTTAACGGGAAGAAAAACGATGTCAAAACACTAATATACCAGAGTATATGCCCTGTTTTTATCATTAAACAGTTACTTATATTTTCTTATACATTTTGCACCCGCACTGTTGGTAGTTTCCGCATTGGGGTAGTTTCAGAGCAGTAGAGTAACACAAAAAGCATAACTGACACAAATAATGGCTGGATATACTTTTGTGGGGTTTATTTTGATATATCTCTTTCCCATAGAGGTAAACGGCAGCACGCAGTTTGTTTGGAACTATTGAGGCTTACATGAACCACGTGATCACTGTAGCGGTGACATCAAAGCTTGACGCAACTCTCTCTCTGCTTACTTCCGGCGCTGGTGGAGACCGGCTGCTGCTTGCAACGGCTCCTGCTTACTGTCTCTTTTTTTCCTACTTTTTGCTATTCTCCACTTTTATTCTCGCTGTTTTTCTGCTTCTTCAACAACTTCCAGAGCAACAATGCATGAAGCGGCTCGCGTTGTTTACAGTAGGGAACAGCTGATTGCGCTGAGTAGCGCTGTAGTGTTCCCCAGGGACAGACACCAAATACCCCCGGAACTGGTTCGGAAGTCCCACCGTGGTTGCAGTGCCGGGAAGAAACGTCGAGATAAGAAGAGATGCTTCAGACCGGCTCTCCCCACCGTCACTATGGGAAATGTGAGATCTCTTCC
The DNA here is from genome assembly GCF_900634625.1 of Parambassis ranga. Taxonomy (NCBI): domain Eukaryota; kingdom Metazoa; phylum Chordata; class Actinopteri; family Ambassidae; genus Parambassis; species Parambassis ranga. The sequence continues at coordinate 21,606 of NW_021144720.1, forward strand.
CAATAAGATGGATGAGCTAGCGGCACTAACTCGCCATCAGCGTGAGTACATGGAGAGCAGCGTCCTTCTGTTCTCCAAGACCTGGCTCACACAGAACATCCCGGATTCTACTCTTCTGCTTGAAAACTTTCATCTGCTGCAGGCGGACAGAATGGCGGACAGCGGTAAGGGAAAAGGAGGGGGGCTGGCTGTGTATGTGAACGTGAGGTGGTGCAAACCGGGACACTGCACTATTAAAGAACAACTGTGCAACAGGGACATCGAACTGTTAGCAGTTAGCATGAGGCCTTTCTATCTACCACGGGAGTTCTCACATGTGATTGTAACGGTGGTGTACGTCCCTCCCTCTGCTAACGCAGACACAGCTTGTGACACCCTGCTCTCAGTCACCAGCAGGCTGCAGACACAGCACCCACAGGCCCTCTTCCTCATCTCTGGAGACTTTAACCACGCGTCTCCCTCATCTGTTCTGCCCACATTCACTCAGTATGTCACCTGCCCCACTAGAGACAATAGAACACTGGACTTGCTTTATGCCAACACCAAGGAGGCATATTCTGCATCCCCCCCTCCCTCCCCTGGGAAGAGCTGACCATAACATAGTCCATCTGCAGACTGTGTACACTCCTGTTGTGCACAGGCAACCGGCGGTCTCACGCAGAATGAAGAGATGGACCGAGGAGAGTGAGGCTGCTCTCATGGACTGCTTCAACACCACTGTGTGGACAGAGCTTTATGACCCACATGGGGAGGACATCAACACAATAACAGACTGCTTAACGGACTATATTAACTTCTGCGTTGAGAACACTCTTCCTTCCAAGAAGGTACGGTGTTTCTCCAACAACAAGCCGTGGATTAACCCTGAAATCAAAGCTCTCCTGAAGGAGAAGAAGAGAGCTTTCAGGTCAGGGAATAAGGATGAGCTGAGGGCTGCACAGAGGGAGCTGAGGAGGAAGATCAGAGAGGGAAAAGCCAGCTACAGGAAGAAGATGGAGGAGCAGCTGCAGCAGCAGAACGTCCGCGGGGTGTGGAGAAGCCTGAAAACCATCTCTGGCTACAACACACCCCACTCACAGGCTGAGGGGGATCAGAAGTGGGTCAATGACCTAAACCTACACTTCAATAGGTTTGATGTAGCACCCACTCCTCCCCCCTTGCAGTCGCACCACTACTCTCTGACTAATGGCCTTTGTTCCTCTCCCACAGCCCCCCACACTCTTAGCTCATCACAACATCAAACCATTTCACACCCACACAGAGACACTCATCCCCCACCCCCACCCCTGTCCTTCACAGCAGCCCAGGTGAGAACAGAACTCAGGAAGACAAAGACAAGGAAGGCAGCTGGACCAGATGCCATTAGCTCCAGGCTCCTTAAGTCCTGTGCAGACCAACTGTGTGGAGTTATGGAGCACGTCTTCAATCTGAGCCTCAAGCTGGGGGTGGTACCACAGCTCTGGAAGACCTCCTGTGTGGTACCAGTGGCTAAAACACCGCACCCCAAAGACCTCAGCAGCTACAGACCAGTGGCTCTGACATCCCACCTCATGAAGACACTGGAGAGACTGGTCCTGAGACACCTCCGCTCCACAGTGGACTTCTCCATGGATCCGCTGCAGTTTGCCTACAAGCCTAATGTTGGAGTGGAGGATGCTGTCACCTTCCTGCTACACCGAGCTCCGTCTCACCTGGAGAAGCCCGGCAGCACTGTGAGAATCACCTTCTTTGATTTTTCCAGTGCTTTCAACACCATCCAGCCGGCGATCCTGAAGGACAAACTGGAGCAGACAGGGGTGGACCACCTGCTGTCAGAGTGGATCAGGGACTACCTCACAAACCGACCACAGTTTGTGAGAGCCCAGAACTGTGTGTCTGACCTGCTTACCTGTAGCACGGGTGCCCCTCAGGGGACTGTCCTGGCCCCCTTCCTTTTCACCCTCTACACGTCGGACTTCAGACACAACACTGACGGCTGTGTGCTGCAGAAGTTCTCTGATGACACTGCGATTGTTGGTCTCATCAGTGATGGCGACGACGCGGAGTACAGAGGACTGACGCAGAACTTTGTGGACTGGTGTCAGCGAAACCACCTCCTGATCAATGCAGGGAAAACCAAGGAGATGGTGGTGGACTTTCACAGATGACACTCAGCCCCCCCCCCTCACCGGTGAACATCCAGGGAATGGACATTGAGCAGGTGGACTCTTACAAATACCTGGGTGTTCACCTCAACAACAAACTGGACTGGACTCACAACACAGACACACTGTACAGGAAGGGCCCGAGCAGGCTCTACCTGCTGAGGAGACTGCGGTCTTTTGGAGTGAAAGGGGCACTCCTGAAGACTTTTTATGACTCTGTGGTGGCATCGGTCATCATGTACGGTGTGGTCTGCTGGAACAGCAGCATCACTGAGAGGGAGAGGAAGAAGCTGGACAGAGTCATCAGGAAGTCCAGCTCTGTCCTGGGCTGCTCTTCACACACCACAGTGTGCTTTTATTTACTGTTATTTATTTAGTTTCTGATGCACTATGTACAGTTTATAAACCACTCCTACCTCCACTCACCTGTGCAACATCTGTTAATATGTAAACTGTTTTTTGATTGAGTCTATTTTATAATGTATATATCTTTTTATTGGTAGTCTATTTTATAATGTATATATCTTTTTCTTAACTTATCCCTTGCTGTCTGTATGCCGTTGCAAAAATGCAATTTCCCCATTGTGGGACTAATAAAGGTTTCTTAATCTTAATCTTAATCTCTCTCTATGGCTCTGGGTATTAAATCGACTGTGACTTTTAACTTTATAGAAGTTGCCAGACAACACTACTGTTGTTAAAATGCAGCCACAACACCAGCCTAAATATTTGTCCACTGGAAAGATGACATATCCGGCTCACCGTGAACAACCTGCAAGGCAGGCTGTTGCAGACCAGATGCAGCTTGCTAAGACGGAAGTGATCATCAACCATTTTAAATGTATCCTGGACAAGCTGACTCCTGACAACTTCAAGGGCAGCATGAAAGACCTGAGAACAAAGCCTGTGGATACAGAAGAGGGTCTGATGGAAATTACCAGCCTTATTTTTGAAAAGGCCATGTCTTCACTCAGCACACCCACAATATATATGGACATGTGCTGGCACGGTATGAACTACAACACCAATTTTGCTTCCAGCCTACGAACAATGCTGATCCAGCACTGCAAGTCTGAATTTAATGAAAACCATGGAAACAACCACATTTATGAAGCGAGAAGGAGGCGCCTGTTGGCTGCTGAGGACGAGGAGAAAGAGCTGAAATGCATCAGGAAGGAGCTGGTTGGCGTCAAAGCCTCCCGTCGCTCCCTCAACAACATCCACTTCATTGCTGAGCTCTTCAAATGCAAGTTAATCGATGACACCATGGTTCATTATTTTCTGACCAGACTCCTGGGTAACGCAGATGAGCAGTCCTTGGAGTGCCTCTGTTCACGCTCATTGGTTTGGAATTAGAACGAGTCACACGAGAGGAAAAAATGGACCACTACTTCCACCAGATGCGTTTATTCGTTCTAGATGGGGCCATTTCTCTCAAGAGTTGCTAGCATCATCACTGCAACCATAAACCTCAGAAACAAAGACTGGGGTCTTTCTAACTGTGACCATTTTAGCCAACCCAGACGCAAGCCCATTGCACATGTGGCTAGCCCTCTACCAGTTCAAGGACCAACTGATGACAAAGGATTAAAAAACCCCACTGTTAACAGTAAGACCCAGACTACATGTAGGGTAAATCTAGTTCTGGAGAGCAAGGGTACAGTCATCAACTCTTTGACCCAGTCTGCATCGCACAGAGAAGGAAAAGGAAAGCTCAGGACAAAGCTCAGAAGAGAGCTGTGAGACAGCCTCATGAAGACAAGTGGATCGAAACGCCGCAGATACTCAGTATGACCCGCCAGCAGCAGCCTGAAGCACCACAGACAGGCCCTGTGGAGTCAGATGGAGTTATCAGCTATGTTAAAACCATGCTGAACAGGGTGTGCCCTGACACATTACAGGGTTGGATGTCAGAAGTGAAGCACCTGCAGCTAAATACAGAGCATAGGTTGAAGACAGTTACCAGCCTGATCTTTGAGAAGGCCATGTCTTCTCCAGATTCACTTGGACTCTGTGCCACTATGTGCGGCTGCATCATGGAGGCCAGCTCTTCAGGTCCTGTCAGCTTCAAAAATCTGATGATCCAACATTACAGGGCAGAGTTTGAAGAGAACCATGGAAACAGCAGGATTTTCATGGAGTGACAGGCACTGGCTCAAGGCTGCTAAGGCACAGAAGGGAGAGTTGGAACGACTCAGGGCAGAGCTGGAAGAGGTCAAAGCTTCCTGTCGCTCTGTTAATAACATCGGGTTCATCTGTGAGCTCTTCAGAGCTAATGTTTTCAGCTCGACGGTCATACACAGCTGTATCAAGCGACTGTTGGACAACAGGGCCGAAGAGTCACTGGAATGCCTCTGTGAACTCTTCACGGTTATTGGCAAGGAGCTTGAAAGGGTCACAGCGAAGAATGTCATGGACTCCTATTTTAAGAGGATGGATGGCTTTATGAAGGATGGAAGGACATCTTCCAGGGTGTCCAGCCTACTAAGGAGTACAGTGGTTTTGAGAGACAGGAACTGGTGTGCTGCAAAGACCTACAAACGCTTTGCAGTAAAAGACCATTCAGTCCAACAGCCAGATGCACCTGTGAAATGCTTAGACCAATCTGACTTCCCAGTTCTTCAGAGGGGAGATGCTGCAAAGACAGACCATCACACTGCAGTTTCTCAGGATGAGGATCCAACTCCCAGTCCCACCAGCCCAGACACACAAAAACAGCTGGGTGTTTGTCTGCTGCCATAGAAATCAACAGACTGCTGCCAAACCACACAGGTCTGCTGGCAAAGGCCATCTTTGTCTCATTCACCCACCTACCATTCTTACTCCATTACTACGTCCTCCTCCCTTTCATCCACTGTTTAACCCATCCTAGGTGTTAACCTAGGCCTTCAACCACCCCCCCCTGCCCTATTGTAAAACCTTCAACAAATAAAAAAATGAAAACTTTAATATTCTCTCAGATGTATATTTGTATACATATTTTAATGTTATTCCTGTATGATCTATCTATCTATCTATCTATCTATCTATCTATCTATCTATCTATCTATCTATCTATCTATCTACTTAAAGTGTGGCAGAGCTTCATTGCATTCAGCATTCATCATGCACCTCAGTGCAGCAACAGGCATAAAGAGAGTGCTGCTCACCTGTCATTCCTAACAAATATCTGGGTGACTGCAAAGCCACGTGATCTTCCTGCTCTGCACTGCTCAGTGCATGCTGCATAGACTGCAATGGTTATTTCTCCAAATCACACTAATTGTCACGATGTGGATGGTGTTCTTCCTGTTTTGTTTCAAGACATGATGGATGTTGGTGGCTCTGTTCAGTGTTAGCCTGTGGTAACTCTTAACTGCTTGTCATATTGTACATAACAAGCGACACATTTATTCGTGGCGTGGCAAACAAATACTGCGTATCCACTGCAAACTTGTGCTTAGTCACTACAGAAAATAGAGAAATGTGATGTGTCACGTCTAAACACATGATGAGAAATGTTGTGCAGTGTCCTTCCTGTGACAAAAACAGCAGTGTGACAGGTTCAACTGTTTCCACGTGAAGAAACACATTTTAAAAATCTATCAAGGACATGTTCATATTGTTAACACTTAATTGATATTTCCAGCAAAGAGGAGATCAAAGATTTCAGGCAGAGTTTAGTGAAACTCAATGTCTGGGTTTTTCCATATGGACGCAGCATCCCGCCAGCTTTACTATTTAAAAAAACATCTTGCATGTGGGTTGTTTTAAAAAGTCGCACAAAGAAAGAGGGTGTCGAAGCGTTGGTAGGTATGTTAGTTTACAACGGGGATGAAAGGGAGGAGATAAGGCCTGTTTTTCTATCTCACTGTCACATCTATTGTGGCACCAACAATCACATTTTGCCTCAGAAATAGTAACATACAATCAGAGGAGAATAAATCTAGTGCAATTAGTGTATGTGCAACCCAAATTAACAGTTTGCTTCCAGTAGATCCATACAGTGAGGTGTTGATACAGAGGCTCCTACCCATTTATTTGCACTGTACACCATCACAACTTAAGTCTCTGGATGTTGTGGGGCTGTCTTGGTTGACATGCCTCTGCAACATCGCGTGGCAATCTGGGGCAGTGCCGCTGGACTGGCAGACCGGGGTGGTGGTCCCTCTTTTTAAAAAGGGGGACCGGAGGGTGTGCTCCAACTACAGGGGGATCACACTCCTCAGCCTCCCTGGGAAAGTCTACGCCAGGGTACTGGAGAGGAGAATTAGGTCTATAGTCGAACCTCGGATTAAGGTTTTCGTCCTGGCCGCGGAACGCTGGACCAGCTCTATACCCTCCGCAGGGTGCTGGAGGGTTCATGGGAGTTCGCCCAACCAGTCCACATGTGTTTTGTGGACTTGGAGAAGGCGTTCGACTGTGTCCCTCGCGGCATCTTGTGGGAGGTTGCCTGTTCCCAGTGCATGTTGGACTCCGGCAGGGCTGCCCTTTGTCACCGGTTCTGTTCATAATTTTTATGGACAGAATTTCTAGGCGCAGTGAGGGACCGGAGGGGATCTGGTTCGGGAACCATAGGATTTCATCTCTGCTTTTTGCAGATGATGTTGTCCTGTTGGCTTCATCGAGCCGGGACCTCCAGTGTGCACTGGGTCGGTTTGCAGCCGAGTGTGAAGCGGCTGGGATGAGAATCAGCACCTCCAAGTCTGAGGCCATTCGAAGGGTGGCTGGGCGCTCCCTTAGAGATAGGGTGAGAAGCTCAGTCACCCGAGAGGAGCTTGGAGTAGAGCCGCTGCTCCTCCACATCGAGAGGAGCCAGCTGAGGTGGCTTGGGCATCTGGTTCGGATGCCTCCTGGACGCCTCCCTGGGGAGGTGTTCCGGGCATGTCCCACTGGGAGGAGGTCCCGGGGAAGACCCAGGACGCGGTGGAGAGACTATGTCTCTCGGCTGGCCTGGGAACGCCTCGGGATTCCCCCAGAGGAGCTGGAGGAAGTGTCTGGTGAGAGGGAAGTCTGGGTGTCCCTGCTTAGACTGCTGCCCCCGCGACCCGGCCCCGGATAAGCGGTGGAAGATGGATGGATGGATGGATGTACACCATCAGACCAACTCTCAAAAACATCCACCTCATGTGATCAAAAAACACCCGACAAGGACAAACAGACATCAGCAAGTGCTTTAGGACACAGCTGAATGTTCCATGCTGTTGAATCACAAGATGTTCAAGGAGGCCTGGAGTTATTCACTATGCTCTGTGTCAGTGGGGATGCTGGTAAAAAAAAAGGGTGAGTGTACAGAATGCATAACAAAACAAGCGATTCTGCTTTCTGGTGGTTTTTTTCTGTACTGTATTGTGAGAAGCTGCCAGTACCGTACATTTGTCAGTGTTTCACCAGTGTTTCCATCAGCGTTGGGGGGGTGGTGCCAAGATTGATTTTTTAAAATGTTTTTTGTTTGTTGATTATTATTATTTGAATTCACTCACAGTGCCATTTTAACTTCCTCTAGGCAAAGTGCTTGTATTTATTTTTCTATCTTAAATCACAATTATATCCTTTTGTCACTATGGTTAGTGATGCTGTCCAGCTACTGTAGCAGAGCGGTGCTTCGCAGTGTGAAGCAGAGGAAGGACTAACTTGTGAGTTTTCACGTCTTTTCATTGTGTTTTAGCTGCACTGATTAGTTAACAACAACTGTGACTTTATGCTTTGTGTCGTGCCTTTGATTGCAACACAAGAGTTGCCGTCTGAGCATCAACTAACCTTTATACAACCCGTCTGTTCCTTCAGTGGTTGCTGGTGTGGTGCTTTATTTTGGTGCTCAACAACCATAATCACCGACACAAACCTCATGTTCAAGAGTGCTCTACGTAGAAATGTAACAGCAGACTTTGATCTCCTTATCATTCTGATTGTAATCAATCATTTCTGTATTGTAGTGAATGTAGGCGACTCAGCAGTAATGTACTACAGCTAGAATCACTTCTGTTCTCTGTCCAGAGTCTGTGCTCCACATGAATGAGTCCTGCTAACTGCAGTGAAGGAATGACGTTCGGTCCTGAGGTCTTAAAGGATTTCTCGACTACAAAATAAGATACCTGCTCTTACAAGGTGAATGTTGGTGCAAGTAAAGTCACTGTCAGACATTTGATGAAGTTGTCTCAGAATATATATTCATAACAATAACATAAACATACGTATTCAGAAACAATGGGCATTCAGCTTTTATTTTGAAAGGGATCAAGTTGTTTTTAAAAAAAGGCAACGAGTCATCCTTATGAACAGTATTCACTCAGCATGAAAGTATCCAGTGAATGATTTGCCACTACATCCCATCCTTGATTGTATTTTTCCATCATGAGGTAATTTTTTCAACTCTTTTCTACTTAATGTATTTCTAGCTTTGCATTCTTTTTACGTCTGAGACTGCTGAGGAAGGTGCGCTAGCAGTTTGTATGTAAAGGATTTATTTATACTTTTTTCATAGAGAAATCATGAGACTACCACTGACATGCGGAACTTTGTAACGTTTACCACTTTAACGTCTAGCATTTCAGGGCATCACAGGTCAAGGCGCCTTTCTCTGATGTGTGTTTTCTTATGATCCAATGTGCAACTGACAAAAAAAAGGAAAAAAAAACATCTGTAACTTAAATGTTCATGGGAACAGAATCTGATGTTTGTCTTCTCTCAGTTTGTACATAGGATGTGTTCATTGAAATTTATGTACAGTCTTTTTTGTAATAAACAGCTCATTGAAATTTAAAAACAGTGTTTTGTCTTTAAGCCAAAACATCAAATAAATATCCTTACAGACTTCTGAATAAATAGCTTCTAATATTGTCCTGTCCTCTTCACACGCCTTGCATGAATTGACAGGCAGATAACTCCATCCCCAATAACTACAAAGACCAGGAAATATTGCGTTGGTCGTCTTTAATGTAGCAACTGGCAGTAGGGTAAAACAACGATGCTTTGAAAAGTCCAAACACCAGGATGACTTAAGATACAGAAAAACATGTGCTCTTGACAGATCCAACATGGAAGGCAGCCTTGTCTCCTACTGATGATGTCATCAAAAAGAGACCCCAAAAAACTGCCACTCATATATACCAGTAGGGGGAGCCAAACAGACTAACAGTCAAGCAAAATTAACAATTTACAACTATATGCTTGTAAAACAATACACTCCCCGCCTGGCATCACAAGATGCCATTTTACACCTTAGAAACTCCACTGTGGTAAGACAGTCACTCATGGTTGAACAGTAGGATTACTTCAGACACAGGTCTGAGGAACAGCTTTGTTCCCTCTTGTCTGTTAACCTTCACTTCCAACTTACGGACTTTCCCATCCTTGCTTGGAAATACTTGAGTTATGACACCTAACGGCCAAAGATTCCTTTTGAATTGACCGTCCTTCATGAGTACTACAGCTCCTGGAGTTATGTTGGGCCTATCGGACCTCCATTTGGTTCGGGATTGCAAGGTACAGAGATATTGCTTGCGCCACCTGTCCCAGAAAGTACTAGCAAGACTTTGGACCTGCCGCCACTGCTTACGATACAGGTCCTTGCTATCAAAGTCACCTGAAGGAGTGGATGTGGTTCACCCCTTTTGTGTGAGTAGAGTGGCAGGAGTGAGGATAAATGGATCTGTAGCATCGGTGGACACAGGCACCAAAGGCCTATTGTTAACAATAGCCATCACCTCAGCCATTAAAAGTGCAAGCACCTCATGAGTGAGCTTGGAAGATCTTGACTGAAGAAGCATGGAGTCAAGAATTCTACGAGTGATGCCGATCATCCTCTCCCAAGCTCCTCCCATATGAGACGAGTGAGGCGGATTAAAGGTCCACATACACCCCTTTTCTGAAAGGTACTGTCTCACAGCGTTCATGTCAACATTGGAGGGGATTCCTAGCTCCTTGCATGCTCCAATGAAATTCGTTCCTCGGTCAGAGCGAATGTGCTTGACTGGGCCACGAACTGACAGGAACCTCCTCAAAGCGTTTATGAAACTCGAACTGTCCATTGACTCAAGAACTTCAAGATGAATAGCTCTGATGCTCAAACAAGTAAATATTACCACCCATCTTTTACTTTCAGCATATCCACCTCTAGTTCGTCGTGCAGAAACAGTCCAAGGTCCAAATACATCAACTCCAATGTGTGTGAAAGGTGGTTCTGTGCTGAGTCTATCTGGAGGTAAGTCGGCCATTTTCTGTGACTCAAAAGCCCCTCGAAGCTTACGGCAAGTGATGCACTTGAAGATGAAACTGCTTATGCACCTTTTGCCACCCACAATCCAATAACCCGCTGAGCGGACAGCACCTTCTGTGATGTGACGTCCTTGATGTTGTGACTCCGCATGGTAATGCTGTATCAGCAAATGTGTAACGTGATGCCGTCCAGGCATGATGATTGGCCTTTTCTCTTCCTGCCCCAGCTGAGCTTCCCAAATGCGTCCTCCAACTCTTAAGAGGCCATCCTGGTCAAAAAAGGGATCTAACAACTTAAGAGGGCTGTCCTTGGGAAAACGTTTATGGGACCTAATACACTCTATTTCTTTACCATAAGTTTCTTGCTGCACAGATCGAATGATGACATTTCTGCTCTGCTCAAGTTCTGCCACTGTGTAAGGTATCTTGCAATGATGCCATCCTTTGCAGTTCCCTCTGGAACTGTCTGTAGTTTTCTTGAAGAGACGTGCAACATGTGCAAGGCAAGATATAGCACGAACAAGAACCCTCCATGTAGAAAAGCGCTCAAAGCGCTGAGATCCAAAGTGGCTATCATGGACAGTGGCATTAAGCACCGCCACTTGTGGACGGACTTCTTTGTCCTGTTCGGGGTCGAGTAAGTCAAAGATTGCTGACCCTGAGGAAGTTTCCTCTGACTGAGAGAGGAATGCTGGGCCAGATAGCCAAATAGTATCCTTTAGCCGGGCTGCAGGAATAGACCTTGTAGCATGATCTGCTGGATTCTGTTCAGTGGACACATAACGCCATTGCTGTGGCTGTGTGCTTCTCCTGATCCTTTGGACTCGATTGTTGACATACACATAAAATCTTCGTTTCTCGTTACAAATGTAGCCCAAAACTACCTTACTGTCTGTGTAAAATGTGACAGCATCAAACTCACAGTCAATCTCAGCAATGATGAGCTCTGCCATGTCAACAGCCAGTGTAGCAGCACACAACTCCAGTCTAGGTATGGTTTGTTCTGGACGTGGGGACAGTTTCGCCTTGCCCAACACAAACCCTATGTGACAGTTCCCTTCTGCATCTGTTATCTTTAAATACGCAACTGCAGCAATTGCCATGTCAGACGCATCTGAAAAAATGCAGAGCTCCTTTCGATGTGCCACCGTTGAAGACACAGTTGTGTATGGCCTTGAGATCTTGAGATGTTGAAGCTCTCTTAAAGAATCTCGCCACTTCTCCCATTGTTCCTCTTTATTTGCAGGTAGTGGAGCATCCCAATCGTTTGTCTCCATCGACAAGTCTCTGAGCAATGCCTTTCCCCATATGGTTACAGGTGCTACAAATCCTAATGGGTCATACAAGCTGTTTACTGTTGACAAAACTCCCCGTCGTGTGAAGGGCTTTTTTTCGTCTGCGACGTTGAACAGAAAGGTGTCTGTCTTCAGATCCCAGCAGAGACCAAGGCTGCGTTGCATGGGTAAAGTATCAACTCCAAGATCGAGATCTTTAATGTCATTGGCGTAGTCTTGAGTGGGAAAAGCATCCAAGACTTCTTTGCTGTTCGAAGCTATTTTATGTAGCCTAAGGTTAGAACAAGCCAACATCTCCTGAGTCCTTTTAAGCAAGTCAATAGCAGCCTCAGGTGTAGGAAGGGACTTTAGGCCATCATCAACATAAAAGTCTCTTTCGACAAACTGCCTTGCATCTTTGCCAAACTCTCTTTCTTCCTCTTTGGCTGCTCGTCTAAGACAGTAAGTGGCGACCGACGGTGATGGGCTATTGCCAAAGACGTGCACTTTCATGTGGTACTCCCTGATGTCCTTTTCCAGGTTGTTGTCTTCGTACCATAGAAACCTCAAGAAGTTCCTGTCTTCTGGCCTGACAACAAAACAATGAAACATTTGTTGAATGTCTACAGTGATAGCGATGGAGTCTTTGCGGAAGCGAATAAGAACCCCCAAAAGACCATTGTTAAGATCCGGGCCAGTCAAGAGGACCTGATTCAAGGAGACTCCCTTATACTGAGCACTTGAATCAAAGACCACCCGAATCTGATCGGGCTTCCGGGGGTGGTAGACACCGAAGAAAGGGAGATACCAGCATTCTTCCTCTGTCTTGAGAGGCGGAGCTATCTCTGCATGACCTTTCTCAAATATTTGTTCCATAAAAGAAATGAAGTGAACTTTCATCTCAGGCTTCTTGCTGAAGGAACGTCTTAAAGAAGACAGGCGATCTGCTGCTTGAGACCTGTTGTTAGGCAGACGAGGACGTGCCTCTCTAAATGGCAGAGGAGCAACCCAGCTGTTGTCCTCATCCTGAAAGACTTCCTCCTTCATTGTCTTCAGAAAGAGTTCATCCTCCACTGAAGTGCCTAACTTATTATCATCTTTGGTCTGTTGAAAAACATAACATCCGAGATGGTCTGTAGAGTTCTCACCAGTGGGCCCGCCCATATAAAGAGAAGCAAGAAAACCTGGAGCTTCCCTGCCGTGCAACTTTTCCTTTATTGCATAATGGTTAGGACATGGTTGAAAGACTGAATGACGGCCATTTTCCAAAGTGTTAGTATAGTAGGCATTTACAGCGACTGGTTTATGAACATTACCGAGACAAACGTCACCCACAATAACCCATCCCAAATCCAGTTTTTGGGCATACGGAGCGTCATGTGGTCCATTTACTTGCTTCCGCACCTTGTGGACTCTTATGATGTCCCTGCCAAGTAGAATCATGATGGGAGCCTGAGAGTCAAGTTCTGGGATTCTTTGTGCCAGTGGTTTTAGATGTGCATGATATAATGCTGCTTCTGGTGTGGGGATCTCAGAGCGATTATTTGGAATGGCGTTACACTCAATCAGTGTCGGCAGAGAGATAATAACCTCCCCATCTATGGACTCCACTTGGAAACCATGAGCTCTTCTACCTGTTGTCTCAACCACGCCTGCACAGGTTCTCAGTGAGTATGGAGAGTTGTGACCTTTGATGTTAAAGAGGTCAAAAAAGCCAGGCCTCACCAGTGACCTATTACTCTGATCGTCGAGTATTGCATATAACCTGACTGCCTTTTCCCTCTGGCCCGTCGGATACATCTTGACAAGGCAGATCTTTGAGCAAGACTTCCCGGCGAGATCTTGACCACAGACCTGTGTGCAACTTGATGAAACACTTGCTTCTTCAGTGGTGTTTCCTTCCTCCCCGCCATGCTCGCTTGATGGAGTTAGTGTTGCTGAGGCCCAAGGAGCAGGGCCAGGATGTAGGGCTGAGATGTGCCCCTCACTTCCACATTCTGTACATCTTCTGTCTATGTTACAACTTTTTGCTAGATGTGCTGATGATGCACAGCATTTATAGCATATGCCATGTTGCTTCAAGAGAGATTTTCTACTCTCAATGCTTTTCTCTCTAAATCCCCGACATTTCTGGAGAGGATGAGGCTTATTATGTAAAGGACATTGCTTAGCAGGATCCATTTTAGCCTTGCGTGCTGCTTCAGCTGTGGAGAAAGTGTGAGGAGACACTTCAGTCTTATAAGCAGAGAGTGGAGACTTCGGACTGCCATACTTAGAAGCTGCTTTCACCTTGCTTAGAAGTGGTGAATCACTACTGCTTGGGAGCAGTGAGAAGCTAGGATCATTTCGCATCCTAGCTTGTTTGCAGATAAAATCTACAAAACACTCAAATGGTGGAAATGGAACATTGTACTCATCCTTAAACCTAGAGCCATGTGAGAGCCATTTCTCCTGTAGATTATATGGTAGCTTCTGAACAATGGGGTTAATACCCCGGGCTGTGTCCAAGTAACCTAGTCCTGATAGTTCTCCTTCAGACTTAGCAGCTTCAATCTCCATTAACAAGTCACCTAAGTCTCTTAGCTTCTTGTGATCTTTGTTGGAAATCCTGGGGAAGCTATCTAGCCTCTGGAACAATGCATTCTCAATTACCTCTGGTGCGCCGTAACACTCATCTAGTCTTTTCCATGCCATTCTGTGTCCCCTTTTTGGGTGGTGGACATGCACAGACCTTATCCTTCTCACATGTTCAGCAGACTCAGCGCCTAGCCATTTCACTAAAAGATCCATTTCTTCACCTTCTGTGAGGTCTAAACCTCGTATAGCATTCAAGAATGATGCTTTCCAAGCTCTATAACTCTCTGGGCGATCATTGAACTGTCCTGTAGAGTCCTGTAGACACAAGTTCACGTCTCGCAAAAAATCTGGCAAAGTCTGACACACCGTGCCGAATCAGGTGGTTCAAACTTTGACCACCGGTCAGCTTGAGGAGTCCTCCTCTCATCATATGGGTCTGTGTGATCAGTATGATCCATGATTACCTTTGAAGGTGTCGCTTTCTGTGGTTTCACACCTAAATCATGTGACACATGAGGTTCTGTGTTCTCCACAAGATTTACAAGTAATGGCTTGGTGTCTAGTTCCTTAAAACCATCAGTTGGATCTTCCTGTAACCCAGATGTTGTAGCTTGCTTTACTTGCTCTTCCACATATTTTTTTGTGCGTTCTGCAGGATCATGGGTTTGGAGCTCAATATGTGAGCTGAGAGCATCACTTTGCTCTTCTGCTGCTGCCTCTAATGCCTCAGCTTTAGCTACTGCAGCTGCAGCCTTTTTCTCCAGTTGAAGAGAATCTAACGTTACCTCTAAACGTGTACGCTCTACCTTCATGGATGCTTCTAAGCGTGCTTGTTCCATTTTTATTTGGCTTTCTTTCATTGCAAAAGATGCCTCTGCTTTAGCAGCTTCAGCTTCAGCCCGAGCCAGGGTTGCGGCTGCACTGGCAGATGAGCCATGTGATCGTCTGGATGCAGATGAACGTGACACTTGAGACCTTGTGTGCAATGACTGCGAGCTTGATGATTTCTTGATGATTTGTATTCCAGAAAGCGTTGTTTTACTGTCCTGTCCTCTTCACACGCCTTGCATGAATTGACAGGCAGATAACTCCATCCCCAATAACTACAAAGACCAGGAAATATTGCGTTGGTCGTCTTTAATATAACAACTGGCAGTAGGGTAAAACAACGATGCTTTGAAAAGTCCAAACACCAGGATGACTTAAGATACAGAAAAACATGTGCTCTTGACAGATCCAACATGGAAGGCAGCCTTGTCTCCTACTTATGATGTCATCAAAAAGAGACCCCAAAAAACTGCCACTCATATATACCAGTAGGGGGAGCCAAACAGACTAACAGTCAAGCAAAATTAACAATTTACAACTATATGCTTGTAAAACAATACAAATATTTTGCATAATATGCATGAAACACTGTTATTGTGTATTTGTGCATTACGTCATGTAAAGTGTGGAAATATATGGTCAAACTTGGTCAAAATATATGTTTGTTTGCACATATGGTAAAAGTGTATGGTTGCTCATAGATCGAGACCTCTGACTGAGGCCATAAAGTATTCTGATGTTTAATGGTTAGTTTAGAAATTCGAACTGCAAACCCCTTAGTTGACCCAAAGATGAAAACACAAGCTTGCCAAAGAGATAAGATATACTCAAGGTCGTAACAGGAGGACCTGTGAGAATACACACACACACTCACATCAAAGATGTGAGTGGGAGAACTTCAATGTCTTTTAGTTTCGTATACGCCCTCCACCTTGTGATTATTGAATATGCATGTTTCACTGAAAAACATTACCTTTTATGCCTTTCTATGTAAATGTAACCACACCTTGTTGTCAGATTAATAAAACGAGCCTAATGCATGGGACAGACAGAATGCAAATGGTCAGCTGCAGGAGCAGATCGAGGGGTCTGTATTGAGCTGTGCATTCTCCCTTTATAAAGGCAAAACTGAAACTGATCAGTACTGGTTTTCATTCAATGTTCTGTGCATCGGGGACGGAGTCTGGGAATCCGGGGTGACCAGATCAGGTCACAACAATTTGGGGGCTCGTCCATGGGATCAAAGGCAAAAATCATCCTCAGATCCGTCAATTGAACACAGGGGCCGATTACGAACAGACAGAGGACACGTGCCGGCAACGTGCAGGCAAAAAACACATGGTATGAATGTTGGACTGACTGGAAACTGAAACAATGACCGCACTAGTTAGGCGGGAGTTGTAGTAAGTCTACAGGCTTCCAAATTACAGATATATAAGATTCTGGTGTCACGGACAGAGGCTAGTCTCGAATCCATTGGACTGAGTCCCAGGGACACAGCGTGCCATATTTCTCGGTCGGCCAGAATCTAGAAAAGAAAGGAATACTGAGACTCATAACTGTGAGTCGTCTGAGATAAAGACGACAAGACCAGAGAGTAGAGAATAAATAATGAAATAACTGTGAGCCGTTCTTACACTGGACGGCAAGACCAGAGAATAAGTCCTGTGAGTTCATGAAGCACCCCTAAAGAGAAACAAAGAGAAGTGAAGATACAGTACTGACACACACACAGAGCTCGCAGTATAAATGGGTAAAGCATGAGTGTGGAATGTGTATGAATGCCAGAGACGAGGTGAACTGAAGCAGCAGCACTGCTGGAAACCTTAATTGGTGTAAACGAAAAGCAGTGGCCTGTTGAAGTAGGTTCACTCACGAACTGGATTAGTGTTTTTGTTGTGCACATGCTTTTGTATATATTTCTGATGTGAACATAGTTTTGTGAACTTTTCTAACAACGTAGTTTTGTTAATTCTTCTGAGCACAGTTTTGCAAATAACACAAACTTATTAAGCTTTAGTTTTTAATTTTCACGTAATCACATGACTGAGACTTTGATGACTGACGACATGGACGGAGATTTTAACAGAGACACTGTTGATGATGGGTGGGGTCCGAACAGCCCACTAAAAACAGTAGAAGCTCAACTGATTATTTTAGAGAAAGCGCTGCATCAGGCTTTTGACTCTAAAACCGCATCTGAAGAGATGACTCAGATGAGGGAGGCAGTCATTAATTTGTTGGGAGAAATAGGCCGTGGCATGAAAGATAGAGGTTGTTTACAGAAGGAGTTTTGGAGAAAGGAGGGTGAAGCGAAGGCAGAGAGGGAGAAGGCCAGGAAGAGTGCAGAGCAGTGTGGTTGGTCTAAGAAAGGGAGATTTAAGAGGGAGCAGGAAAAAGCAGAGGAAAAGAGAGCTCAGTGGGCGCGATGGGCTTTGATAGGTCAGGGTGTAACTCACCTCATGACTGAGAAGCCCAAAACACAGGATGCCAAAGCAGAAAAACATAAGGATCCCCCACCGTATACACCACCCCCTCCTACTGCACCACCATCCTCTCATTCATCTGCTGGATTATATCCAGTTTTACAAATAACTCAAGGCACACTGGCCATAACAGACACGCCTGATTCCCCTGAGGCGTGGTCTGATGACAGCTCTCACACGTCCCAAGTGAGTAGTGTGTCTGCTTTACCCTCGGGAGTTAGCACCCGTGAAGGGCCTCCAGAGGCCCCTGACCTCTCACCTTTCCAGCTGCGAAAGGACAGAGAACCGAGCTGCGACAGAGCACTATGTGTTGCAGCTGAAGCCCCGCTGTCACACAGAATACAGACACCAGACATTGTGAACACAAAGCAGGGAGAAATAGACAAGGTGCAACAGTTGCAGGAAGAATTAAAGGAGTTGCGGGCTGCTATAGCTCAGGACTTAACACCACACACATATGCACACGCTAACCCCCAATTTGGAGACGCTACACTTCACGTGGGAGGCGTGTGGAAAGACGGATCACAGGAAGGGAGGACAGCTGGAGTTCAGATGCAGGTCGAGGGTGTTTGGTCCGCGGAGCAGGGAGAGATGTTTGATTTATTACAGAGACAGGCCAAGGCTACTGAGGAGTGGTTGAAAACACATGAAGCTGAACACTTAGCACACAGAAGCAGAACACACCGCATGACAACTAGATCTCAAGGACATGATAATACACAGACACTCAACCATCAGTTACCACTGATTCAAACTGAACACCAGATCAAATATCGTCCATTCCCACTAGGTGATGTACAGGCACTAGTGGATAAATTACCTCCAGTGGCCGAAGGTGGAGCAATGTGGCTGAGTCAACTTGACAGTCTGACAGCAGGCCACAGACTCGCTCTAGGTGATTTTCGGGCCGTTATTTCTAGGTGTCTTACAGCTTCAGAAGTGAGGGACATAGAGGAGGACGCCGCCACTACTAGACAGAGAGATGACACACCTTTCACTCAGGTCAGCACTGAAATAGGCAGAGCACTAAGAAATAAATATCCTCTGCCTGCTGGAGCCGCCGTTCCCACTTTGAAATGGGACCCCAAACAGAGTCCAAGAGAATATCTTAATCAAAGCAAAGACACATGGATCAAACACACCAGGTGCCACCCTGGTAACCCAGGCATTCAGAGGGTGTGGTACAGGACCGCCGTCCTAAACGGGGTTCCTGAGACCGTAAAAACTGCCATGGATAATAACCCAGACATGGCAGGGTGTGATTCCAGTGTGTGGGAGAGACATCTAGTGCATCATTTGGCTCGTGCCCAAGAGGCAGCACAAGCTGACAGTAAGGATGTCCAGGATTTGCAAACACAATTATTGAAAATGCAATTGACTGAGGCCAGACAGAAGGCCAATGACAAAAAGAAAGATAAAAATAATAAAGTCATGGTTGTCACTGAAAGCTCTGACGCACCTCCTGGCACACCTTGGGTGCCTCCACCACCTTATTCTCCTGATTATCAGCAGCCTACGGGGTCCTACAGGGGGTACGGATCAGGGAGGGGCAGATGGAGAGGCAGGCGCGGAAGGGGTGGAACACTTAGGGGACAGCCGAGGGGAGACCCAGGTCGTGACCGCTGCTATTACTGTGAGGAGTTGGGACACTGGGCCAAAGACTGTCCACACAGACAGGGACCGTATGCCCGAGGACGTGCAGCGTCTGGTCCACGGAGGGCTTCCACCCGCCCCCCAGGACCTCCATTCACTGGACAGTTTCCTGTTTCCGGCTGGGAACAGTGGGATTGTGACTTCTCACAACAATGACACGCCCCACAGAGCAGCTCAGATTACATCGTTACGGCAGATCCGATGTTATCTATGTGTGACGGAGCTCAGGAAGGGAGGGGAAAAGGGTGCTAACAACGCCACCCGGGGAGGCGAGGGCCTCAACCCAGGAAATAAAACAAGGTCACACAGGTTTGACTCACACACAGGGCAAGGGTCAAGTACCATAAAAAGAAGATTTATTTAATTACGACACGAATAGGAGCCATATACCATGTTTAAAATCAGTTGTAAAATATGTTGCCAGTTCAGTAGGTGAGATGGGTTGGGATGGCCCTGCAAAATGAAATAAAAAATAATACTGACAAGACTGCGGCTCACCAGGACGGAGGGACAAACCAAGAGGGATCAAACTACACCTGTGACACTACACTCCAAACGAAAACCCGTGAAGAACACCCACCACCAGGGAGGGGGGACCACCACCGCTGGGCTGCAGCTCCTGTACAGCAACAAAAGAAAATTAATCACAGGCCACAGGGACCCAACCACATCGACAACATGGCAACGTAGGAACACCCATCCGTCCACACACACACACACACACACACCAAAACAAAGAAAACCCACAACACAACTTGGAATATCAAAAAAAGAAAAAAATAGAAATAACCCAATGAACCAACCCGATAACCCAGAGATAAATCAAAAGACACTAAATACAAAATCTATCACAACAAAAATATAACCTAATACAATACAAAAAAAAACAAATAATAGGCACAGGCCTATAAACTAATCAAAACAGTCAGAATGCCCAAACCAAAAATTAACTCGACGCAGAGATCCAAGCGCCCAGCACCACAGGCAGGAGGGAATGCGTCTGTGTTCAATCTGCTGGCCTAGATTCCACCAGCGAGGACCAAAAATCCTGCGAATATAATTAAGTCCCGGACCAGAGCAGCAACACCCGCCGGTGCAAAGATGAGACAGGTGTAGGAAACTCCCCACCACGCTATGCAGCCACGCTGTACAGCCACACTGATTCCAGGTAAGCCGATCCCGTCGCCACCACTGCTGCAGATCAGAGAGCAGTGTCAGCACAGGGAGATCTAACTTAATGACAGGGATGCGGCATCTTACCGTGCCAACGCCACAGGTGGAATCAAGGTAACAGAGGACGTCAGCCCCGCCGCACACACGCCGCCACCACGCTCGCTGTAAAAGTCATGCGGTATTGATTTCAGTTCCCCTGGTACACAGGCACAACAAACCGAGCCTACCTGGATGCACAAACACCACGGCCCCACGTTCACCGCAGCCAGCTACCGCTGCAAGCTTCTGCCGCACAGGAGGAAGGAGAGAGAGGCAGGCGCACAGCCAGCTGCCTGCTTAAATAGCTGCAGCACCGCCCCGCAATCAGCACGCAGGCTGGAAGGGGATAACTCACCTGGTCACATATGCAAGTAGAGGATGAGACACTGCCTTTTCTGGTGGATACTGGCGCCACCTGTTCTACATTGTTTCACTCATCTTCTATGAAACTGTCCAGCAACTCTATCACTGTGATGGGCTTCTCTGGGGATAAACAGACTCTGCCTATAACCACTCCCATGACTGCTCAGCTGGGACATCAGACTGTTTCACACTGTTTTGTACACTCACCTCTTCTGCCTCTGAATATACTGGGGAGAGACTTGCTGATTAAGTTTGGAGCATCTATTTTGTGCGGCCCAGACGGGCTGACAGTGACACTGCCGGACGGCACCATGTTCCACTGTAATATTGCAGACACAGGCGGACAATATCTGATGAGACCTGTGACTGACCCATGTGCTGACATCTACTGGGGCATGTTACATCCTGAAACTCCCCAGAACCCAGGAATCCTCTCTGCCTACCTGCAGTGGAAGCCCTGGATAGCCCAGGTCGAACCATATGTTTCTCCCCCTGACCCCCCTCATGTGACTCTGTTTTATGACAGGCGGCAAACTGATTGGTACCATGAGAAGTTTGCGCACTCCCTAGAGGGACAGGACTGGTCTATTACAGTCCGAGACATTTTTGTGGCACCTGAGGGCGTGGCAGCCGGTGTGGACCTCACTCCAGAACAAATGTCTTGGTACATGATGAGTGACGAAGGGCATCCCCACGTCTCATTAGCTGTACATCCAAACCACCAGGCCAAAGAACTGGGTGGCATGGTTAAACGTGCCATGGGGCAATCAGACTGGCAACCCACACCTTTACCTCAAATCATGTATTCTCCATCTGCTAAAGCATACAAAATAACTGTTTCAACTATGAACACTGTCACTCTGGCACATGAACTGCTTGCTAGACATCATGGTAGAGAGAAAACTGATCATCCTCTGGCACAGGCTGTGATTGACAGCTTGCCACCACATTTATGGGCAGACGGACCCACTGATGTGGGTCTGGTGGACTGTGAACCTGTGACGTTTCAGATTAACACACCAGGCCCTTTATGGATACCACAGTATCCCCACAAGCCAGCAGCCGGAGCTGGCATTGCAGATACTATTCATGGACTCTTTGAAAATGGCGTGCTGGAACTCTCTCACTCAGATTGGAACACTCCCATCCTACCTGTAGAAAAGAAAGGGACAGGTAAATATCGCATGGCACATGATCTGAGGGACATTAACGCTGCACTGTCAACCCCCATGGTACCAGTTCCGAATCCATACGTGGCATTGGCCCAACTGGATCCTTCACAGAGCTGGTTCACCTGCATAGATTTAGCTAATGCTTTCTTTTGTCTCACTCTGGCACCTGAATGCAGAGACATTTTCTCATTCACATATCAGGGAACGCAGTATCGCTACACCAGGCTACCTCAAGGTTTTGCGCTCTCCCCCGGTATTTTTAATCAGGTTTTGAAACAGATACTCAGTCACTGCACCCTCCCAGAAAACACTACACTCATTCAGTACGTTGATGACCTTCTTATCGCAGCTCCAACGGCAGCAATCTGCCTGGATGCCACGCAGGCTGTTTTGCAACATCTGGCCACAGCTGGTTTTAAGGTCAGCAAATCTAAACTCCAATTAGTCAGGAAACAAGTTGCTTTCTTAGGACGCATTGTTTCACAAAAGGGAGTCAGCATATCGCCTTCACACAAATCTACCATTTTGCATCATCCGCGTCCTGACAAAGTGAAGGACATGCTCTCATTTCTCGGTCTGACTGGCTACAGTAGAAACTTTGTTGCTAACTACACTGGCCTCACACAACCTCTCAGAGACCTTGTCAAAGAACATGGCATGCGTAATGTGTCAGCTCACCTAAATTGGACGCAGGCAGCTGAACAAGCATTCATTGCTCTTAAACAATCTTTGGCCACTGCAGCAGAACTAGCCACCCCTGACTACACTTTACCTTTCTATTTGGATGTCTCTGGAACGGATGCCTGCATCAATGGCATCCTGTTCCAGAGAAAAGGGGGAGAGAGAGTAATACTGATGTACATCAGTGTCCCCCTGGACAACATGGAGAAAAGACACCCTCAGTGCACACAACACGCAGCAGGAATAGCTAAGCTAATTCAAAAAACCGCACACATGGTCATGGGACACCAGCTGTATGTACTGACAACACATAGTGTAGTGGCATACGTGAACTCAGAGACATTCACATTCACCTCATTGAGACAGAGGAGGTTGAGCAAGATTTTAGAAGCACCAAACATCACCTTCACACATGAGGGCATCAACATGGCAGACCAGATAGGAACAGGAGAGCCACACACATGCACAGAGAGGGTGATTAGGGAAGAAAAGGTCAGAGTCGATTTACAAGCCACACCTCTTTCAGAGGCCAGAAATCTGTTCACAGATGGGTGCTGTTTTAGACATGACACAGAAGGACTCAGAGCAGCATACGCAGTTGTTGAAGACACAGGGGAAGAAATGAGAACACTGAAAGCAGAAAGATTAGAGGGACAGCAGTCAGCGCAGAGAGCCGAGGTGAGGGCAGTGATTGAGGCACTAAAGATAGGTCAAGGACAGGACATCAATGTTTTTACTGACTCAGCATATGCGGCAGGAGCAGTGCATGTGGAATTAGGGCAATGGCTGAGAGCAGGTTTTCTCACTGCAACTAACAAACCTATACGGCATGAGGCTGAAATGAGAGAGCTTGCTGAAGCTCTGTTGTTGCCTAGCAAAGTGGCTGTGATTAAGTGCAAAGGTCATGGAGCAGGAACTGACAGGGTCACAAGAGGAAACAATGCAGCAGATCAGGCAGCAAAACAGGCAGCAGGCTATGTGGAGCGAATGATTTTTATGTGTTCAGAAACAGACTTGCCTCCCCCTGTTGATTGGACTGATTTGATGCAATTGCAAAACAAAGCTTCTCCACAGGAAAAAACCCTGTGGAAAGCTAGAGGGGCGACTGACACAGGAGGAGTATGGAGAGGGCCTGACGGACACCCCATACTGCCACCTGGACTGAGACAGACTGCCATGGAGGAAGCGCATGGGGTAGGCCATGTGGGAGTGGCACAGATGATGAAAAATCTTGAGCACTGGTGGCACCCCTACATGAAAGACATGGCTCAGTATTTGATCAGAACATGTGACCAATGTCGTAAATACAACCCCAGACCGACTATCAAACCAGAAATTGGAAAATATCCTCTAGAGACCAAGACAGGTAGAGAAATAATCATTGACTACACTGACATGGTTGACTCTGTGAGAGGACACAGATACATTTTGATGTGTGTTGATGCATACTCAGGACGGCCAGAAGCCTGTCCTGCAAAAAGAGAGGACAGTAAAACAGTCATTAAGTTTCTGATTAACACCTACATTCCCAGACATGGTTTTCCTGAGAAAATCAGATCTGACAATGGCACACACTTCAAAAATAAACACCTCCAGCAGGTGGAGGCAATGCTGGGACTTAAACATGCATTTAGTACAGTTTACCACCCACAGTCTCAAGGCAAAGTTGAGAGAATGAATCAATCCATCAAACACAAATTGGCCAAAATCTGTGCACAGACAAACATGAATTGGCTGGATGCATTACCTTTAGCCCTAATGTCTATCAGAAGTTCAGTAAATCACTCTACAGGACTGACACCACATGAATTGCAGACAGGAAGAGCTTTTCCAGGACCACATTCTAAACTTCCTTTGATGCAACATGATGATCAGACGTTAACTTCTAAAGCTTATTTCCACGAACTGCAGGGTTTGGTGACCAACTTTTCCAAGCAGGTACAGGACCGACATCCAGTAGCTGCCAGCGGGGCTCCGCCTGAGGCTGACTGGGTGCTTCTGAGGGTCATCAAACGGAAGTGGTCGGAACCAAGGTGGACCGGTCCCTACCAAGTGACGGAACGCACCTCTCACGCGGTTCGGCTGAAAGGACAGGGGGACACCTGGTATCACTGGAGCCAGTGCGCAGGCGCAGAGGAGCCTCAACGCTCTCTACAGGACGTCCAAGCTGATCTGAGGGCACAGAAGTCTGAATCGGCTGATTCAGACACAGATCCTGTCACAAAAGGGGCAGAATAATCCCCTGACAGAGATCAAGGGTCCTGGGTAGTCTACCCCAGTGATCTGAAGAAAGAAGATCATCCTGCGGGACGAGAGAAGCAGACGACCTGACGGGGGCTGGATGGACGAGGCAGACGGACAGAGACCCACCCGTGGACGGCTGAATGACACACTTTTGAACATTTTCCTTGTAGGCTGGTGCATTGTCCTACTAGTGTTTACATGGGCAGTGATTAAGACATTTCTACGTCAATGATCTGACATTTTATGATGTGTTGTTTCCTGATTACACCACAGAATCTGTCTACACACCTGGCTGTCAACGTGTGCCTTTAAAAAAAAAAAAAAAAAAAAATTTCTGCCTGACTCTGACATTCTAGCACATACACACACTCACACACGGACAGACTACCAGTTTAGTTTCCATTTAGTTTTTTTTCTATTACAGGGGGCGGGAACGGTGAAAGACCGACCGTCTTTAAATACCCCCACCAGCTGTCACTCACTTTTCAGCATGCATTACCCTCCCTCTCCTCGGTTCATTGTGGGTTTGCTTTTTCTGACTGTGATCATAGTGTCTCTTATCTTTTGGCTGCACTGTGACTTGCCAGGACAACGCTGCAACGGCACCTATTAACTGTGTAGTGAATACAACGTTTTGCTGAAGTATTAAAATTATGCCCGGGTTCCTGCTTTTCTTGTTCATATGTGCGCTGCTCCCAGTTGGACGGCAGACGGACACATTTGATCCATGTACTGACACCACCACTGGTGTACAGAATAATGAGTGGCATGGAATATTCTGGTTTTGTTATACAGGCAAAATTGATGCACTGGTTATTATTCCACGCAGCGGCTTGAGGGACCCCTGGCGGACGGGTGACTCTGCCCAGCAGTGGAAGGGATACACTTTGTATCTGGACGCCACGTCACACCCACAACCTGGCAACCGGGGGTGGGGTAATGTTTTTGCCACCACAGGTCACTGGCCTTCCGGTTCATATGGCTTTGGCGGTCTTGCGCTGCGTTGGAAGCAGGTTGTCAGTAATTTCACGGTGAGTAATAGTGTGATATCTTTTAGGGTTAACACCACCCAGTTTGATTTGCCTCGACCAGTCCCTACCACATGGTATCCTGTCCCTACTCGGGTGGCTCACAATGGTACATGGTTTCTTGTTTGTGCTCTTTTTTCAGGTCATGACCCCTGCTGGAAGGTGGGATTTTGGCGTACTCATATTTTACTCCCCTCATCCACTCCCGCTGCTGCAGCAACCACAGGGGCCTTAGTGCCCGGTAGATCCAGCTCTAACGCAGGGGGGGCTGTGGTCATACAGGGACAGGACCAGCTGTCTACTGATCAATGGTTTCACGTTGCTACTGGTGTTACTGGGTACAGGAACAATTGGCTTCTGCTAGCTGAACAATCAGCGAATGCATCTCAGGTTGACTGTGTGGTGTGCCTGGGGCCCAGGCCTTTGTTACAGGTGGTGCCAGCTTCCCTGACTGTTGACTGTTTTATGTCTGTCATGACTTTCTCTGTTCCTCCTGACGACTGTGCGAAGTGGGACATTATATTCCCCATCACTCAGCGGTCCATACACCATCCCATATTTTCTACCACGGTGGCCCCTGGAAATTTCTCCTGTGTAAACCTCACAGGCATGGGCAAACGGCTTGGGGAAATCAACAGGGCATGGTGCAACTACACTCATCCAGTGGGGAGTAAATTCTCACCTGTGTTAAGGGCTGACATCTGGTGGTGGTGTGGTGGCACTGCTCTCTTTGACCGCCTGCCCATCGATGCCAGCGGTTTGTGTGGGCTGGTGAGTCTTTTACTACCAGTCTCTGTTTTTCCTGTGTCCGCTGAACAGCTTACCCCCGCAGCAGGTGATCCTGTGGGATCCGGCTTCCTGTTACCACGCCGCAAGAGGTCTTTTGCCTGGATGGCTAAGGGAGATCCTACTTACATTGATGCCATCGGAGTCCCCAGAGGTGTACCAGACGAATATAAATTGGTTGATCAAGTGGCTGCTGGTTTTGAGTCTGCACTCTGCTGGTGGTGCACTACTAACAAAAACATGGATCGTATTAATTACATCCATTATAATGTCCAGAGATTAGGCAATTGGACTCAGCGCGGTTTCGAAGCAGTTCACGGTCAATTGGCTTCTACCTTTTTGATGGCATTTCAAAACCGTATTGCAGTTGACATGTTGTTGGCTAAAGAGGGTGGTGTGTGCGCTATCTTCGGCGATCAGTGCTGTACTTTTATCCCCAACAACACAGCACCTGACGGGACGCTGACTGAGGCTCTTGAGGGTCTCCGATCTCTCAACCTCAAAATGAAAGAACACTCCGGAGTGCACACCTCCATGTGGGATAATTGGATGGCTGTTTTTGGTAGATACAAATCGCTGGTGTCCTCTCTTTTGCTGTCTGTTGCGGTCTTTCTTGTCATCCTTATGTTGTGCGGTTGTTGTTGCTTGCCATTTCTTAGGGCTTTGGTGACTAGATTGATTAACACAGCCATGACACCTTCTGCACACCACAACATTAACATGTTCCCATTGTTGGCAGAGGACTTGGAGGACGATCTGATTTTCGATGCAGGGATTTAAACTTTGCCATCACGTTTCGTTTTATGATATGTTTTTTAATACACTACATTCTTCACAGAGTTTTTCTTTTTTGCACCTTCATTTATGGTTTTGACACGCATACACACACACCAGGTGTTTGGACATTTACTCACAGTGTTGTTACATATAGATGTCACTTTTACCCATAGTTTTGTTTGATTACACACAGTGTTTTCCTATTTGCTGATGTGACCGTTTATTGTTTCTTTTTCCTTATATTTCTGAGTGTTGGACTCTTAGTAGAGTCCAAAAGGGGGAATTGTGGAAATATATGGTCAAACCTGGTCAAAATATATGTTTGTTTGCACATATGGTAAAAGTGTATGGTTGCTCATAGATCGAGACCTCTGACTGAGGCCATAAAGCATTCTGATGTTTAATGGTTAGTCTAGAAATTCGAACTGCAAACCCCTTAGTTGACCCCAAAGATGAAAACACAAGCTTGCCAAAGAGACAAGATATACTCAAGGTCGTGTAGCAGGAGGACCTGTGAGAATACACACACACACTCACATCAAAGATGTGAGTGGAGAACTTCAATGTCTTTTAAGTTTCGTATACGCCCTCCACCTTGTGATTATTGAATATGCATGTTTCACTGAAAAACATTACCTTTTATGCCTTTCTATGTAAATGTAACCACACCTTGTTGTAAGATTAATAAAACGAGCCTAATGCATGGGACGGACAGAATGCAAATGGTCAGCTGCAGGAGTAGATCGAGGGGTCTGTATTGAGCTGTGCATTCTCCCTTTATAAAGGCGAAACTGAAACTGATCAGTACTGGTTTTCATTCAATGTTCTGTGCATCGGGGACGGAGTCTGGGAATCCGGGGTGACCAGATCAGGTCACAACACTAACCTTAGGCTGGTCTCGTTGCCTCTTCTGAAGGCAGCGTTCCTGGCCCTCAGCAGCCTGTAGACCTCCCCTGTCAGCCATGGTTTCTGACTGGCTCGAATGCTGACTGTCCTGGTTTCAGTTACATCATCAATAAATTTGGTCATGTATGCAGTGACAGTCTCAGTACTCCTGGAGGTCAGTGCAGTTTTTGTGGGTTGCAGCCTGCTTAAACACATCCCAGTCTGTTGTGCTGAAACAGTCCTGTAAAGCTCCTGTGGCTCCCTCCGGCCACACTCTCACTTCTTTTCTGACTGGTTTGGCAACTTTTACCAGTGGTCTGTATGCTGGCATTAACATAACAGTAATGTGATCAGAGGCTCCGAGGTGGGGGAGGGGGAGGGCTTTGTAAGCGCCTCTCTGGGTGGTGTAAACATTGTCCAGTGTGTTGTTACCACGGGTTGGAAAGTCTATGTGTTTGTGAATTTTTGGAAACACAGTCTTGGGGTCTGCATGGTTGAAATCACCCGCCAGGATGAGAAAAGCATCAGGGTGGGCTGTCTGCTGCTCACTGACCTGCAGGTAGAGCTCATTCAGTGCGTCGCTCCTGTTGTTGTTGCTGGAGCTCGGCGGGATGTACGCAGCTACAAGCAGTATAGCTGTAAACTCCCGTGGCAGGTAAAACGGCCGGCACTTTATAATCATAAGCTCCGCAAGTGGCGAGCAGTGTTTGTCATTGATGTAAACACAGAGCCCGCCGCCGCGGGTCTTACCTCCTTCAACCAGGGCTCTGTCCGCTCTGAAACATGTTAGGCGGTCGAGCTGGATGGCGGAGTCATTTGTAACCAGATAGTGTTCAGATCAGCCAAGAAAGCAGAGTTATTTGTCCTGATTACTTTTTTTTCTAACCCGTTTCTGCTTCAAAGCACTGATGGTCATGTTTTGAGAGAGATTGTGGCGGTTCTTAGGAGCCTTACGAAACATGTTGTCTGCTGTATTTTTAGCCAGATGCAGGAAGTCAGTCCGAGCTGGGGGTGGAGGCATTAGTGACGTCATATTAAACTGTTCATCCTTCAGACTTGCTTTCTTTCACAGCAATAAACACAAATATCTCTTGGCTGAAATAACACAAATATTTTTTTATACTATACAGATTATATACTATATTCTCTCTCCCGTCCTGTCCTCAGCTTCTTCCTTTGCCGTCTTCTCTTGAAGCCTGGAGAGTGTGTGCTTCATCCTTCAGTGTGAACATGCCGCTCCGCTCCCATGTTAAAATGGCCGACTTCACAGCACAAAAGAACATGTTTACAGCCTCCCATCTCCTCTCTGTTTACAAAGATCAGCTAGTAAAGATGAACACAGCATGCTACAGGTTCCTCTTTGTGCTGCTGCCGCTCTTTGTGCTGCTCCCTGAGCTGGAACGTCTGGAGGTGGTGAGAGGAGAGGAGGTCACAGGCAGATTCAAGTCCAGTCCCACCATCTTCACTGTGGGGGGCTATGGAGCAGAGGCTCCACGGCTGCTGGCTGAGGATGCAGGAGGTCTACAATACAGGCAGAGCACAATAAATACACAGAGGAAGAGTGGTGTACTAAAATATCCACCTCACTCGTTATACTCTGTTTATAGTCGTATTCATCTTGTGCATTTTTATCACCAACACCTTGCTGCTGTGGAGCTGACTGACTGTTAAAGGTGAACTGTTATCAGTGTAGTATTCTAGTGTGACCCATTTCAGGGTAAGTCTGACCTGGAAGTGGTCGAGCTGCTCCTGTAGCTCCGCTGGGAGGAAGGAGTTGAAGGAAGAGGTGGAAGAGACAGATTGTCCTGTGAGGGGTAATAGAGAGGAGCATTAAAGGGTAAGCTGCTGTGGCTGCATTAGTCCTGCTGTTTGAGCTGCAGGTCATGCAGGACAGCACGCCGTCTGCCTTGTTGTACAGCAGATCCCTCATACGCTCCACCTCTAGCTTCATAAACTTGTGCTCCACCATGCTGTCCTGATAGGTAACCCATGTGTTTAAAATCACAGTGCATACAGCCTTTCTGTCAGGTCGATTCTCAGCTTTGAGGAAAAACTACTTCAGTTTGTTTGCATTCATTTAAGTTGCTATAGGATGTATTGACCTTCCACAGTGACACATGATGGTGATCACAGGTACCTGTTTCCTCTGTCGGACGTTCTTCAGGTTCAAGTCCAGTCCCACCATCTTCACTGTGGGGGGCTGTGGAGCAGAGGCTCCACGGCTGCTGGCTGAGGATGCAGGAGGTCTACAATACAGGCAGAGCACAATAAATATACAGAGGAAGAGTGGTGTACTAAAATATCCACCTCACTCGTTATACTCTGTTTATAGTCGTATTCATCTTGTGCATTTTTATCACCAACACCTTGCAGCTGTGGAGCTGACTGACTGTTAAAGGTGAACTGTTATCAGTGTAGTATTCTAGTGTGACCCATTTCAGGGTAAGTCTGACCTGGAAGTGGTTGAGCTGCGGGCAGAGTTTGTCCTGTAGCTCCGCTGGGAGGAAGGAGTTGAAGGAAGAGGTGGAAGAGACAGATTGTCCTGTGAGGGGTAATAGAGAGGAGCATTAAAGGGTAAGCTGCTGTGGCTGCATTAGTCCTGCTGTTTGAGCTGCAGGTCATGCAGGACAGCACGCCGTCTGCCTTGTTGTACAGCAGATCCCTCATACGCTCCACCTCTAGCTTCATAAACTTGTGCTCCACCATGCTGTCCTGATAGGTAACCCATGAGTTTAAAATCACAGTGCATACAGCCTTTCTGTCAGGTCGATTCTCAGCTTTGAGGAAAAACTACCTTAGTTTGTTTGCATTGATTTAAGTTGCTATAGGATGTATTGACCTTCCACAGTGACACATGATGGTGATCACAGGTACCTGTTTCCTCTGTCGGACGTTCTTCAGGTTCAAGTCCAGTCCCACCATCTTCACTGTGGGGGGCTGTGGAGCAGAGGCTCCACGGCTGCTGGCTGAGGATGCAGGAGGTCTACAATACAGGCAGAGCACAATAAATACACAGAGGAAGAGTGGTGTACTAAAATATCCACCTCACTCGTTATACTCTGTTTATAGTCGTATTCATCTTGTGCATTTTTATCACCAACACCTTGCAGCTGTGGAGCTGACTGACTGTTAAAGGTGAACTGTTATCAGTGTAGTATTCTAGTGTGACCCATTTCAGGGTAAGTCTGACCTGGAAGTGGTCGAGCTGCGGGCAGAGTTTGTCCTGAAGCTCCGCTGGGTGGAAGGAGTTGAAGGAGGAGGTGGAAGAGACAGATTGTCCTGTGAGGGGTAATAGAGAGGAGCATTAAAGGGTAAGCTGCTGTGGCTGCATTAGTCCTGCTGTTTGAGCTGTTTGAGCCGTTCTGCACCTGCAGGAAGTATTTCTCCAGCGCCGGTCTGACGTCTGGGTTTTTCTCCATGGCCTCATTCAGCATCTTGTCAATAACCTTGTTAAATTCCTTCATCTCTGTCACTTTAATGTCCTTCTCTTCCAAAGTCTCACTCTTGGTTTTTTTGGCTGAGCGGATCTGTTTGGTCAGATTGGAGCACTGGAAAACAGCAGGACATTACAGAATTAAACATGACTGAGGCAATAGCCAGGGTTCTGTATACACACACACACACACACACACAACACCCCCTGTGTTTACTGCCGCGTCATGAAATGACTTTAGAATAAGCGGTTGATTTTAAACCTGTTTTGTGGCTCTGTCGATTTTCTCCTTCTGAACAGTGATGTCTTTGTTCAGTTTCTCCAGGAGTGTCTGATTTATTCTCATCTTTTCTCCCTCCTCTTGCTCCTCTTGTTGCAGGTTCTGCAGAGTCTTGTTCCTTTCCTGGAAACAGACACACACCCATGAATACACTAAAGCTGAACATGCACATACACAGAGATTCATACAAGATCAATGTCAGGCAGATAGTTTAAACAAGTTTATTTTTGGCTTTCACAGGGGTGCTACATAATACACCCTCTGTATTTCCTGTAGTCTGTAGTATTGTGCAGTGATGGCTGCACAAAAGAGATGCACCTTTAGGCCACATGGTCTGTGGGCGACTTCTACAAAGAAGGGATCTGTGTGCTCCATGGGTGCTGGACTAAGTGTGTAAATGATTGATTCTCTAACTTGGCCCAAAGCATATCCATCACTGTGTTGCAGTGATAATACACTGACTTCCTGGTTACAAACATAATATCGTATCTGATGATTTTGAATGAATTACTATTTACATGACTAAAGTTCTTTTACCTGTCTGTAACAAAATTGTAATTTAACTATTACTGCCTGCTGAATGTTGACCATTATGCTAATGATATATGAGCTAACAAAGTATTTGCATGGTTAAGATCCAGTTAATCCAGAATCAGTCTGAATGTAACCTGAGCCGTCGAAGACTAATTGCTTCGTTCTCAGTGATCTGCTCTACACTGGCTATAAATAACAATAACCTGCATGTCCTGTTGGAGCTCCTGGATCTGTCGTTTGTTATCCTTCAGCTTCACTTCAGCAGCTCTCAGCTGCTCCTCCAGCTTCAACTTCTCCTGATAGTCCGGACCTAAAACGAAAACAAATTACATTGTGGCCAATGACAGCTGCCGCCATCATTTAACAATCAATCAATCAACAAGTATACAGTTGAAGAGGGCTGTCGCTGGTTTACATACTGGATTCTTCAGCTTTGTTGAAAGATTTGCGGTATACAGAGTTAGAGTTGCTGAACAGCTGGTTGGTGTTCTCCAGAGCGCTGTTTTCCTGCTCCAGCTTGTGGATTTTAGCATCCAGCTCATCACCCTTCTGCTTAAGTTCCCCTTTCTCTTGTGCAACCTGGTGAAAAGCACACACAGGTGATGCAAAGGTCTGGAACCATGGTGTGTGCTTCAGTAGACTATGTGTGAAGAGCTCCGACCTTAGTGATGTAGTAAGCCTGTGAGTGCTCCCCCTCCGCCTCAGGACCTGCCTTGGTCAGGGTCACAACCTCAAAACGTTTCTTCATGGTTTCAATCTTGGACAGTTTCTCATTGAGTTCAGCACTGAGATACAATGATTGACATTAAGTGATGTGACAAACCTTTGAGAACTGAGTGATTTGTTTTTTTTTTTACCTGAGTCTCTGCCTCTCCTGTTCACCGAGCTTCAGCTGCTGGCTGAGCATTTCTTTGTACACCTTGATCTCATCCTCCCTCTCTTTCATAGCTTTCTGCAGGTTCAGCTTCCTCTTCTCCAAAGACAGCACGCGGTCTGCCTTGTTGTACAGCAGATCCCTCATACGCTCCACCTCTAGCTTCATGAACTTGTGCTCCACCATGCTGTCCTGATAGGGAACCCATGAGTTTAAAATCACAGTGCATACAGCCTTTCTGTCAGGTCGATTCTCAGCTTTGAGGAAAAACTACTTCAGTTTGTTTGCATTCATTTAAGTTGCTATAGGATGTATTGACCTTCCACAGTGACACATGATGGTGATCACAGGTACCTGTTTCCTCTGTCGGACTTTCTTCAGGTCCTTCTCACTGGTACTACAGAACAAGTTGAGCTCCTCCACTTTGTCGGTCAAATCTTTCTTCTGAGCTGCCTGACTTCTCCATCTCCTTCTTCTGGCAGCGAATATGAGTCTGCCAGACACCAAGATTTATCTCAGTATATGTCAGAGGTTTATAGAAAAAAAAGCCAAGTATATTATCAGACTGACCTCAGACTCTTTGAGCATGTCAGTGAGCATCTTAGCTGTGGTTTTTTTTCTCCTCTAGGTGTTTGGTCAGCTCAGCAATCTTCACATCCAGCATTTGTTTTTCATCTGATGGAATGTCATCTCCTCGCAGGCGTTCCAGTTTTTTATTCAGTGCATTGTTCCGACTGTCCTGCACAATGAAGGGGACAAACAAATACTGTCAGCATTTGTGTTGCAGAGTGGAGCACAAGACATAGGAAGGCTGGGTAGTGTTTTGCTAAACGTGCCACTTTTCTCAAGATGGTCTGCTGCCTTGTAACTTCCTCCTCCTGTTTTTTGAGCTGGTTATGCAGGCGCACAATGGTGGATTTACTCCTTGAAACTTGCGCAGCAGAATCCTCCTTTTTCATCCTGACAGCCTGCAGGTGCTCTCTATGGTGAGACAGCTCTGAGTTGTAGTCACGCAGCTGGATGTCCAACTCCTGGAGTGAAACACAGGCATGGAGTTACAGAGAGGAAATAAGTTTCTGCCACCGTGTGACCAAATGTAGCAAACCATAAAAAAACAGATGATCAAAGAGAGGGGCTGCAAAAATACCCAGTGATAAAGAACTGAAAGGGTCTGACAGGCCATCAATGCTCACCTTACTGGCCTGCTCCTCATCTCTGAGGAACTGCTCCATCTGTGCTGCTCTCTCCTCCTCACTGAGGGCAGTCTGAGTCACAACCTTCAGTTTCTCCTCCAGCGCAGCATTGTGGATCTTGGCTTCCTTCAGTCTAAAATACACAGAAACATAAAACAGACATTGTGTAGTACATTACCACAGCTCCAGTCAATACACACACAGAGCCCTGCTGTGATACACTGACTTGTCGTTGTAGTCCTGGATGTCCTTCTTCATCATGGATATGTGGGACGTCAGCATCTTCACATCAGAGGTTGTTCTCTCTAGGTTACCTTTGCAGCCTTTTAGCTGCAGGACACATGAGAGTCAGCTCACTCGCACTTATAATAATATCAATATGAAGGCAGTTTATTATTAGTCCACATTCAGCACCTCATCCTGCAGCCTGCCAAAGTCACTCTCCTGCCCCTTCAGCTCCTGCCGCAGTTTTACTGCCTGTTTGTTGGCCACCGCTGACTTCCTCTCGGCTTCTTTCCTGTTGTTCCTCTGGATCTCCATCAGGTGCTTCTTCTCTGCAATGGCGGCCTTCTTTTCCCTCAGCTTCTGGTTGCCTTGGGCAAGTTGCTGCAATAATAATTACAAAGAAAAGACTCTCCTGTGTGAATTCACTCTAGAATGAATGACCAGTAGATGTTTAATGTCCCATGCTTTACCAGTGCACACTGCTGCATCTCAGCATCTTGTTGCTTCATGTACTTGATAGTGTTTTCCCACAGGTGGGTAAGCTGCTGTGTCTCCAGGTGAGCCTGCTGCAGATTCTCTGTCACCTTATCCAATGCAAGCTGGTACGACAGCAGAGGGATTTTAATGGGAAACCACAACTGCCATACTAACATTTACACATACTGTTAGTAATAACACCATGGATGTGCTGTGTTTTTACACATTACCTGGGCTAATTTTGTCTCAGTCTTCTCTTTATCGAGTGCTTTGAGCTTTTCATTGGCCTCCACAGACTTCTTGTCTATCGCCAGAATGAGCGACTGCAGCAGGGGAGGTTAGACAGCTGTTAGCCAATGATAACTCAAAGCTGTAAGTGCTGCAGAAGAGAGATGTTTTCATCTCTTTACCTTGATCCTCTGCTCATCTTGCTGAGCGTATTTGTTGATGGCCATCGTGTCCTCATATTTGCCTGCTGACTCCTCCAAAAAGCAATCCATTGTCTGCTGGTCCCAGTTCATCTGCTGCCTGAACTCCTCCAGCTTCTGTTTGGCCTTGAAAAGGTTGTTCTGGGGATACAGACACATGTTGTTGTGGCATCACAATCTATAGCTACTTCTCTTTTCTATTGTTTTTTTATTTATGAAAGGCTCTGACCTCCAGCGTGTTTCTCCTCTCTCCTAAGGAGCTGAGCTCATTCTCCATCTTAGCTGTGTCCTGAATCAGACGGCTAGTCTCTCTCTCCGCGAGGGCTGTCAGGTGTTTCTCTAACTCTATCTCTCTCTCCTTTGCCTCACACAGAGCCTAGACAATACAAATAACACACACTGCATAACCCACCACAAAACAAACACATCACAACTTATAGATACAATACTGACCTCAGTGTTTTCCAGCTCTTCTTTAATATTCTTTAGGTAATTGGCCATGTTCTTCTTTTGTTCCTTGTTTTTCTCCAGTTTGTCTTCCAGTTGTGCCCGCTCTATCTCTTTTCTACAAATCTGTTGACATCATCGTGAAACAGCACACACAGTGAATCAAAATTCAGATACCGAAAACTGATGTGCAATACCATTAAGAAAACACAATCTAAAGTGTAAATACATACATATCTGTCACTTAACAAGACAAAAAGATTCAAATGTCACATTTTATTTGGAAATTTCAGCTGTGCCTGGATTTTACAGGTGCTCTTAAATATTTAAAATAATGAATTGAACAGTGACCCTGGTGTCACTGCAGGAGGACAGTGTGCACAACCTGCGCTCAGTCAAATCGTTAAGGCTGTTCCATACTCTACGAGAACAGAGAACTCGCTCAAAGTTCGTTTCGGCACGGAGGTACCATACTCTGCCAGACGTGTGTGCATACGGGCCTCCTACGCAGTGCACGTCACACACAAAAGTTGACAATGCAGTTGTATTGCAAATTGTGAGCACAGTCGTGGTTACCTGGCCTAACGAGCTGATAATGTTCAGGGAAGAGTACAACATGACAATAGATAGAAGATCAGTGTAGCTGACTGTAGCAGACCTCTGGTCTGTGTGAGTTTAACTCTGTCAACGTGTGGATGACTGTCTGCAATACTGGGATTAGTTTTTATCGCCACCTTTTGGACAGACACTCTCTCTGTGCGCCGTGTTTCTCCTTCCAGGAGCTGTTTGACAGCTGCTCATCTAAACTGTCCATCGTAGTTGTACTTCCTCCTTCTGTCTGTGCGTTCTGCACCTGAAGAAGCTCTTGCGCTTCTCCACATTCATCACGCCCACAATACATTCCGACCAATCACAGCATGGTTGACGCACAGCCTTGAGAGAAAAAGTTCTGCCCGGGCCATGCGTCCGAGAGCGCTGCACAACGGGCGGTCCGAGAGAAAAATGACGTCATTTTGTGGGTTTGGGGGTTCTGTGTTCTCGTGGAGTATGTACAAACCTCATCAACGGTTTGTGTTTCAACATTATTCTTCAGGGGGTAATTTTAAACACCCAAAAACAAACAGAGAAAAGGAAGCTAAACAGTCCGTGTCATTAAACATGTTAATAAGTTTCCTTACCTCCTCCAGTAAGGCTTTGTTTTCAGCGTTGAGCTCGGGGAGAGCATAACGGCTATCCCACCCCACTTCAGCCAAAACTGGGTCGAGAACTCCAGACATAATTTCCATTTTAACACCGTGCCTGACAAATGCTATGGAAAGCAACAACGCAGTAATTCTCAGCAATATGTCTTGACTCCGGCTTTATACAGCGTCTGTGTGTCGGTTGCTATGGTTCAGGTCTGTTGTCAGTTGCCCCTAGCAACCACACGTTCCGCATGTCGCCACAAGGAGGCAGCGCGAGACCAGAAGTAATGCTTCCGGTCAGCTTGTAAAATACATTTAATGTATACTTCATCTCCAAAATCTTCTACATATTTATCCGTGTCAATCTTTTGCCTGGTGCACGTTTGTTCATATTGTTTTCTAAGTAGTTGTGTATTAATATTTAAATTGCACTTCATATTGGTAGTAATCATGACGGTAAACATATTAATATTATGATGTATAGTATTTAGATAATATTATAATACAATAGTATTTATATCTGCAAAGTTTGGAAGAAGACTACCGGTATAAACCATATATGGTTTCCACGGCAACGGACGTCACGTGTGTCGGGGTGAAAATCCCCTGTTTCCTTCTGCTCACCCCCTGAATTAGTTTGTAAGGAAGGAGCGGATAAATTCTGGTCTCAAAATTATAATTTATTAAACAATGAGGCAAATTCTGAGTCGCAGAGCTCTGGGTTGTTGAGATACAAAGAACAAGGCAAGAACAACCATGAACAACAAAGAACAACTCATCAACAACCACTGGACATGGAATTCACACATAAATATACCCATGGGCGTTCCCGCCTGCCGGCCAACAGGGACATCTACTATCCCCCTGCAGACCCTGGGTCATACAGCGAATAGAGTATATATACATTCAGTATCCTCGAATTACTTTGATTTTCTATCAAATTTCCTAACACATAAACACTTATGAAATTCACATTATTAAGTGATAAACACATATAAACATGAATACTTTAAAAATAAATTCTTTCACCCTACACGTGTCGCCTCATCAAGCTGTCATTCATTTGGCAGCTACTTGCCAACTATTTGCTAGGCTATATGCTACATGCTAACGTTAACTGTCACATCAAGACAGCAGATTGACGTCACCGTCAGCTAAATGACGACTATGGCTACAACTATGGCACCTTAAGGTGCCATTGAGCTGGGCTCTGGGCGACATACGCGGTTGCCTGGGGCGCCACCTCCTACAAATGTAGCTGCCAGTTTGATCTCCGTCACACCGGGGTTAAGTTCCTGCAAACCTTTAGCCACATTTCCACCTCCACAGACAAAACAACAACTAACAAACAACTTCTTCTCCTTCATCGTCGGGTTTCAACAACTGTAGCTTGAGTTCTTTAACGATTTAAATGCGAAATTATTCAAACTCAATCACAAAGATTTATAACCTTTAATACAATTTTATTTTTTACTTTAACGGGAAGAAAAACGATGTCAAAACACTAATATACCAGAGTATATGCCCTGTTTTTATCATTAAACAGTTACTTATATTTTCTTATACATTTTGCACCCGCACTGTTGGTAGTTTCCGCATTGGGGTAGTTTCAGAGCAGTAGAGTAACACAAAAAGCATAACTGACACAAATAATGGCTGGATATACTTTTGTGGGGTTTATTTTGATATATCTCTTTCCCATAGAGGTAAACGGCAGCACGCAGTTTGTTTGGAACTATTGAGGCTTACATGAACCACGTGATCACTGTAGCGGTGACATCAAAGCTTGACGCAACTCTCTCTCTGCTTACTTCCGGCGCTGGTGGAGACCGGCTGCTGCTTGCAACGGCTCCTGCTTACTGTCTCTTTTTTTCCTACTTTTTGCTATTCTCCACTTTTATTCTCGCTGTTTTTCTGCTTCTTCAACAACTTCCAGAGCAACAATGCATGAAGCGGCTCGCGTTGTTTACAGTAGGGAACAGCTGATTGCGCTGAGTAGCGCTGTAGTGTTCCCCAGGGACAGACACCAAATACCCCCGGAACTGGTTCGGAAGTCCCACCGTGGTTGCAGTGCCGGGAAGAAACGTCGAGATAAGAAGAGATGCTTCAGACCGGCTCTCCCCACCGTCACTATGGGAAATGTGAGATCTCTTCCCAATAAGATGGATGAGCTAGCGGCACTAACTCGCCATCAGCGTGAGTACATGGAGAGCAGCGTCCTTCTGTTCTCCAAGACCTGGCTCACACAGAACATCCCGGATTCTACTCTTCTGCTTGAAAACTTTCATCTGCTGCAGGCGGACAGAATGGCGGACAGCGGTAAGGGAAAAGGAGGGGGGCTGGCTGTGTATGTGAACGTGAGGTGGTGCAAACCGGGACACTGCACTATTAAAGAACAACTGTGCAACAGGGACATCGAACTGTTAGCAGTTAGCATGAGGCCTTTCTATCTACCACGGGAGTTCTCACATGTGATTGTAACGGTGGTGTACGTCCCTCCCTCTGCTAACGCAGACACAGCTTGTGACACCCTGCTCTCAGTCACCAGCAGGCTGCAGACACAGCACCCACAGGCCCTCTTCCTCATCTCTGGAGACTTTAACCACGCGTCTCCCTCATCTGTTCTGCCCACATTCACTCAGTATGTCACCTGCCCCACTAGAGACAATAGAACACTGGACTTGCTTTATGCCAACACCAAGGAGGCATATTCTGCATCCCCCCCTCCCTCCCCTGGGAAGAGCTGACCATAACATAGTCCATCTGCAGACTGTGTACACTCCTGTTGTGCACAGGCAACCGGCGGTCTCACGCAGAATGAAGAGATGGACCGAGGAGAGTGAGGCTGCTCTCATGGACTGCTTCAACACCACTGTGTGGACAGAGCTTTATGACCCACATGGGGAGGACATCAACACAATAACAGACTGCTTAACGGACTATATTAACTTCTGCGTTGAGAACACTCTTCCTTCCAAGAAGGTACGGTGTTTCTCCAACAACAAGCCGTGGATTAACCCTGAAATCAAAGCTCTCCTGAAGGAGAAGAAGAGAGCTTTCAGGTCAGGGAATAAGGATGAGCTGAGGGCTGCACAGAGGGAGCTGAGGAGGAAGATCAGAGAGGGAAAAGCCAGCTACAGGAAGAAGATGGAGGAGCAGCTGCAGCAGCAGAACGTCCGCGGGGTGTGGAGAAGCCTGAAAACCATCTCTGGCTACAACACACCCCACTCACAGGCTGAGGGGGATCAGAAGTGGGTCAATGACCTAAACCTACACTTCAATAGGTTTGATGTAGCACCCACTCCTCCCCCCTTGCAGTCGCACCACTACTCTCTGACTAATGGCCTTTGTTCCTCTCCCACAGCCCCCCACACTCTTAGCTCATCACAACATCAAACCATTTCACACCCACACAGAGACACTCATCCCCCACCCCCCCCCCCGTCCTTCACAGCAGCCCAGGTGAGAACAGAACTCAGGAAGACAAAGACAAGGAAGGCAGCTGGACCAGATGCCATTAGCTCCAGGCTCCTTAAGTCCTGTGCAGACCAACTGTGTGGAGTTATGGAGCACGTCTTCAATCTGAGCCTCAAGCTGGGGGTGGTACCACAGCTCTGGAAGACCTCCTGTGTGGTACCAGTGGCTAAAACACCGCACCCCAAAGACCTCAGCAGCTACAGACCAGTGGCTCTGACATCCCACCTCATGAAGACACTGGAGAGACTGGTCCTGAGACACCTCCGCTCCACAGTGGGACTTCTCCATGGATCCGCTGCAGTTTGCCTACAAGCCTAATGTTGGAGTGGAGGATGCTGTCACCTTCCTGCTACACGAGCTCCGTCTCACCTGGAGAAGCCCGGCAGCACTGTGGAAATCACCTTCTTTGATTTTTCCAGTGCTTTCAACACCATCCAGCCGGCGATCCTGAAGGACAAACTGGAGCAGACAGGGGTGGACCCACCTGCTGTCAGAGGTGGATCAGGGATACCTCACAAACCGACCACAAGTTTGTGAGAGCCCAGAACTGTGTGTCTGACCTGCTTACCTGTAGCACGGTGTGCCCCTCAGGGGACGGTCCTGGCCCCCTTCCTTTTCACCCCTCTACACGTCGGACTTCAGACACAACACTGACGGCTGTGTGCTGCAGAAGTTCTCTGATGACACTGCGATGTGTGGTCTCATCAGTGATGGCGGAGTACAGAGGACTGACGCAGACTTTGTGGACTGGTTCGTCAGCGAAACCACCTCCTGATCAATGCAGGGAAAACCAAGGAGATGGTGGTGGACTTTCACAGACGACACTCAGCCCCCCCCTCACCGGTGAACATCCAGGGAATGGACATTGAGCAGGTGGACTCTTACAAATACCTGGGTGTTCACCTCAACAACAAACTGGACTGGACTCACAACACAGGCACACTGTACAGGAAGGGCCCGAGCAGGCTCTACCTGCTGAGGAGACTGCGGTCTTTTGGAGTGAAAGGGGCACTCCTGAAGACTTTTTATGACTCGTGGTGGCATCGGTCATCATGTACGGTGTGGTCTGCTGGAACAGCAGCATCACTGAGAGGGAGAGGAAGAAGCTGGACAGAGTCATCAGAAAGTCCAGCTCTGTCCTGGGCTGCTCTTCACACACCACAGTGTGCTTTTATTTACTGTTATTTATTTAGTTTCTGATGCACTATGTACAGTTTATAAACCACTCCTACCTCCACTCACCTGTGCTTGCTAAGCTTGCTAAGACGGAAGTGATCATCAACCATTTTAAATGTATCCTGGACAAGCTGACTCCTGACAACTTCAAGGGCAGCATGAAAGACCTGAGAACAAAGCCTGTGGATACAGAAGAGGGTCTGATGGAAATTACCAGCCTTATTTTTGAAAAGGCCATGTCTTCACTCAGCACACCCACAATATATATGGACATGTGCTGGCACGTTATGAACTACAACACCAATTTTGCTTCCAGCCTACGAACAATGCTGATCCAGCACTGCAAGTCTGAATTTAATGAAAACCATGGAAACAACCACATTTATGAAGCGAGAAGGAGGCGCCAGTTGGCTGCTGAGGACGAGGAGAAAGAGCTGAAATGCATCAGGAAGGAGCTGGTTGGCGTCAAAGCCTCCCGTCGCTCCCTCAACAACATCCACTTCATTGCTGAGCGTTTATTCGTTCTAGATGGGGCCATTTCTCTCAAGAGTTGCTAGCATCATCACTGCAACCATAAACCTCAGAAACAAAGACTGGGGTCTTTCTAACTGTGACCATTTTAGCCAACCCAGACGCAAGCCCATTGCACATGTGGCTAGCCCTCTACCAGTTCAAGGACCAACTGATGACAAAGGATTAAAAAACCCCACTGTTAACAGTAAGACCCAGACTACATGTAGGGTAAATCTAGTTCTGGAGAGCAAGGGTACAGTCATCAACTCTTTGACCCAGTCTGCACGCACAGAGAAGGAAAAGGAAAGCTCAGGACAAAGCTCAGAAGAGAGCTGTGAGACAGCCTCATGAAGACAAGTGGATCGAAACGCCGCAGATACTCAGTATGACCCGCCAGCAGCAGCCTGAAGCACCACAGACAGGCCCTGTGGAGTCAGATGGAGTTATCAGCTATGTTAAAACCATGCTGAACAGGGTGTGCCCTGACACATTACAGGGTTGGATGTCAGAAGTGAAGCACCTGCAGCTAAATACAGAGCACAGGTTGAAGACAGTTACCAGCCTGATCTTTGAGAAGGCCATGTCTTCTCCAGATTCACTTGGACTCTGTGCCACTATGTGCGGCTGCATCATGGAGGCCAGCTCTTCAGGTCCTGTCAGCTTCAAAAATCTGATGATCCAACATTGCAGGGCAGAGTTTGAAGAGAACCATGGAAACAGCAGGATTTTCATGGAGTGACAGGCACGGCTCAAGGCTGCTAAGGCACAGAAGGGAGAGTTGGAACGACTCAGGGCAGAGCTGGAAGAGGTCAAAGCTTCCTGTCGCTCTGTTAATAACATCGGGTTCATCTGTGAGCTCTTCAGAGCTAATGTTTTCAGCTCGACGGTCATACACAGCTGTATCAAGCGACTGTTGGACAACAGGGCCGAAGAGTCACTGGAATGCCTCTGTGAACTCTTCACGGTTATTGGCAAGGAGCTTGAAAGGGTCACACCGAAGAATGTCATGGACTCCTATTTTAAGAGGATGGATGGCTTTATGAAGGATGGAAGGACATCTTCCAGGGTGTCCAGCCTACTAAGGAGTACAGTGGTTTTGAGAGACAGGAACTGGTGTGCTGCAAAGACCTACAAACGCTTTGCAGTAAAAGACCATTCAGTCCAACAGCCAGATGCACCTGTGAAATGCTTAGACCAATCTGACTTCCCAGTTCTTCAGAGGGGAGATGCTGCTGTGAAGTATACAAGGTTATTTACGCAATGACATGATACAGACCATGTATGTATTTGATTATATAAGCTTACACTTAGAGAAAAACACATCTATAACTCTTACAGAGAGTTAGGGAGGAACTCTTTGATGCGGTGAAGGCCGAAGCACTAGGAGGCATGGACTAAGATAAATCATCCAACATAGAAGGGACAAAGGGTTTCATAGTCATAAATATGTTAGACCAATTATGATAATTAGTAGGTGGAGATAAAGGGGCAACATGTCCCAATATGGGAATACCTACGAGGGTCTTGAAGAACTGTTTATCTATTATGCAAATGTACCTCAACTTTCAATAAAACAAGCCTGTGTCCAGGGGAAGGGCAGAACACTTATGGACGGGAGTGAAGCAGACTGAAAGGCCTGTGTTCACTAGGTGTTCTCCCTTTTGCAAAAGGTGAAACTACAAAACCCAGGGTATTTTCTTTCACTCAATGTTCTGAATACAGGAGACGGAATCTGACAATCCGGGGTGACCAGGGAAGGTCACGACAATTTGGTGGCCCGTACGGGGATAAAAGGTAATTATATTTTTCTCAGATCCGTCAATTGAACACGAATTACGAACAGACAGAGGACATGTGGCGCGCCAACAATAAGGTGAGCAGACCTT
Organism: Parambassis ranga; assembly: GCF_900634625.1. Lineage (NCBI taxonomy): Eukaryota > Metazoa > Chordata > Actinopteri > Ambassidae > Parambassis > Parambassis ranga. The sequence continues at coordinate 66,039 of NW_021144720.1, forward strand.
TTATATCTGCATTGACTACTCTAAAGTGTAACGTGTCCCGAGTCTTAGTAGTAATCTGTCTGTAAAAGCAAAAAGAACATTGACTGAATGAATTTAACTGTATGTGAATGAATATGACTACAGTGAAATAACCGTATGTGAATGTATATGACTACGGTAAATGAGTAATGACTACAGCTGTTTAAGAGATAAGTAAATGATGCCTGCAGAGGAATAATGCCTGCAGAGGAATAATGCCTGCAGAGGATAATGCCTGCAGAGGATAATGAGAGAATAAGAGGGGTAGCAGAAAATCCTGAGTGTGGCGACTCCACCGGTGCTCTGACGAGGGGCCGGAAAAGCTGGGTTTGAGTCCCGGGGCTTGAGGAACCCTAAATCACTACATAAAGAGAGAGGAAAAGGAACAACAGGCAAACACATGGTATGGATGTTGGAAAGACTGGAAACTGAAACAACGACCGCACTAGTTAGGCGGAAGTTGTAGTAAGTCAACAGGCTTCCAAATTACAGATGTATAAGATTCTGGTGTCGTGGAAGAGAGGCTAGTCTCAAATCCACTGGACTGAGTACTAGGGACATAGCGTGCCATATTTCTCAGTCGGCCGGAATCCAGACAGTGCAGGGCACTGATTTATGACTGTGAGCCTCTCTAAAAGAGAGACGGCAAGAACAGATGAACTGTGAGTAGTCGGACTGGCTACAAGAACAGAGGAAAGTCCTGTGAGTTCAAAAGCACCCCTTACTGAGACACACAGCTGAGAGTGAAGCTGTAACACACACACATACTGAGCGCTCATATTATGGGTAATGCATGAATGAGAAATGTGGATGAGTGCCAGGGACGTGTGAGCTGAAGCAGCAGCACTGCTGGAAACCTAACCGGTGCTAACGTAAAGCAGTGGTCTGTTGAAGTAGGTTCACTCATGAACTGGATTAGTTGTTTTTTCTGATGTGTACACAGTTTGGTAGAAGATATAGAAACATTGTAACTGCAGTTTTGTAAATTTGAATTTAAACTATAGTTTTGTAATTCCTACGTGACCACGAGATTAAGACTTTAATGACTGACGACATGGACTTAAGTGTGCACAGAGACATGACTGACGATGGGTGGGGTCCGCACAGCCCACTAAAGACGGTAGAAGAACAGCTGACGGTCTTAGGCGACATACTGAACCAGACTTATGACTCTAAGACTGCAGCGGCAGAAGTGATTCTTATGAAGGATGCTGTAGATGAGTTGTTGGTAGAGATAGGACGAGGTGTGAAAGATAGAGGAAGTTTGCAGAAGGAGTTTTGGAGAAAAGAGGGAGAAGCGAGGTAAGACAGAGAGAGGGCCAAGGAAAGTGCAGAGCAGTGTGGTTGGACTAAGAGAGGAAAATTTAGAAAGGAGCAGGAGAAGGCGGAGGAGCGAAGAACTCAGTGGGCAAGATGGGCTTTGGTATGTCAGGGTGTAAATCACCTCATGATAGGAAAGCCCAAAGCAAAGAAAGGGAAAACAGAAAAGAGTAGCGACCCTTCCCCCTACACACAATCTAATATACTGCCCTTTATATCCTTTGCCTAGTGGAGCAGCCTGCCCCACCTTAAAATGGGATCTGAAACAGAGTCCAAGAGAATATATTAATCAAAGTAAAGATGCATGGATTAGATACACAGGTTGTCATCCAGCTAAATCAGGCATTCAGAGGGTGTGGTACAGGACCGCCGTCCTAAACGGGGTCCCAGAGAACGTGAAAAATGCCATGGAAAGTAAACTAGACATGGCAGATTGTGATTCCAATGTATGGGAGAGACATCTAAGATAAGATAAAACTTTATTAATCTGGAAGGGAATTCTTGTGCCAGAGGAATCAAGATACATTAAATGTAGTTAAGTACAGAGTAAGAGTATATAAGTGTCACTATAATCCAAATCAGAGTATAGTACGCAGTATGGGGACAATATATGATACATGGATTTTTAGTGCATCATTTGACTCATGCCCAGGATGCACACACAGAAAGTAAGGATGTACAGGAATTACAGACTCAATTGTTAAAAATGCAACTGGCTGAGGCCAGACAAAAAGCTAATGACAAAAAGAAAGACAAAACTAATAAAGTCACGGTGGCCACTGAGGGCTCTACTACACCACCTGACACACCTTGGGTGCCACAGCTATTTTATCCTAATTATGATCAGCCGCCCACAGGGTCATACAGGGGCAAGGGACCAGGGAGGGGCAGCTGGGGAGGCCGGCGCAGAAGGGGTAGACCGCCTAGGGGACAGCTGAGGGGAGACTTCAGTCGAGACCGCTGCTACTACTGTGAGGAGCTCGGACACTGGACAAAGGACTGTCCATACATTATGGGGCAGTACAGCTGAGAGGGACAGCACAGTCGAGGCGTACAAAGGGCTTCTTTC